>NW_019154093.1:13069853-13241473 GCF_002288905.1 Enhydra lutris kenyoni
TATATATATATATATATATATATATATATATATATATATAGCCAAGAATACTTTATCCAGCAAGGCTGTCAGTAAAAATAGAAGGAGAGATAAAAAGCTTCCAGGACAAACAGAAACTAAAAGAATTTGTGAACACTAAACTAGCTGTGCAAGAAACATTAAAGGGGATCCTTTAAGCAAAGAGAGAGCCCAAAAGTAACAAAGACCAGAAAGGGAACAGAGACAATATATAGAACCAGTGATTTTACAGGTAATACAATGGCACTAAATTCATATCTTTCAATACTTATTCTGTATGAAAATGGACTAAATGCCCCAAGCAAAAGACACAGAGTATCAGACTGGATAAAAACAAGACCCATGGCTACATTGTCTGGAAGAGACTCATTTAATTTTATTTTACTTTTAAAAGATCTTATTTATTTATTTGACAGAGAGAGAACATAATCAGGGAGAGAGGTAGGGAGAGGAAGAAGCAGTCTCCTGCAGAGCAGGGAGCCTGATGTGGGCTCAATCCCAGGACCCTGAGATCATGAATTGAGCTGAATGCAGACACTTAACTGCCTGAGCCACCCAGGTGTCCCAAGAGACTCATGTTAGACTCAAAGACACCTCCATATTTAAAGTGAGGGGGTGGAAAACCATTTTTCATGCTAATGGACATCAAAAAGCAGCTAGGGTAGCAATCCTTATATCAGAAAAGATTTAAAACCCAAGACTGTAATAAGAGATGAGAAAGGACACTATATCATAATTAAAGGGTCTATCCAACAAGAAGATCTAACAATTATAAATATTTATGTCCCTAACATGGGAGCAGCTAATTATATAAACTGATTAATAACAAAATTAAAGAAACGCATCAGTAATAATACAATAATTGTAGGGGACTTTAACACCCACGTCACTGCAATGGACAGATCATCTAAGCAAGATCAACAAGAAAACAAGGGCTTTGACACACTGGACCAGATGGACTTCACAGATATATTCAGAGCATTCCATCCTAAAGCACAGAATACTCATTCTTCTCTAGTGCACATGGAACATTCTCCAGAATAAGTCACATATGGGTCACAAATCAAGTCTCAACCGGTACCAAAAGCTTGGGATCATTCCCTGAATATTTTCAAACCACATGCTTTGAAACTTGAACCCAGTCACAAGAGGAAATTTGGAAAGAATTCAAATACATGGAAGTTAAAGAGCATCATACTGATGAAGTTCTAGAACCTAGGTGAGGTTCGGTGGGCTGAGGTCCAGAGCTGATGACCAAGAAAGAATTCTTGAGACATCTTTGGTGTAAAATGGTGGTTTATTAAAGCACGGGGACAGGACCCGTGGGCAGGAAGAGCTGCTGCCCCGGGTTGTGAGAGATGGCAGGTTATGTACCTTGCGGTTGGGGGAAGGTGAGGGGAAGGGAGGTTTCAATGGAACTTTCATATGCTAAAGAGGGCCTACAAGGTTCCGGGATACTGGAGGCCTTGCGGCTTGATCAATGTTGTCTTTTGGCAAGCCATTCACATTTCTGCTATCAAGCATCTTTGTTAGTGAGATTTGGGTTTAGAAGAAATTTAACTTTATTTAGGGCTTGAGGAACTGAATTATTTGCCTCTGGAAATTGTGCTATTGATAAGGTAACTTCTTTGTTTGTAGATCTCTAGGACATTTGTGAACCAAGGGAGACTTCTGTCTTGCAGAATTGTGATTTCTGCAAGTTAACTATTTGTTTATCGTTTATGGCAGTCAGGGGTGCCTGAGGAATGCTACACATATGACCGAGGGGAAGTGGATGGAGAGGGGGTGCAAGGTGCCAGCTTTTGCTTTGTCTTCAGCCAGCCTCCTGCTCCCTCATCAATACTATAAAGAATGAAAGGTCAACCAGGAAATGAAAGAAAAATTTTAAAAAATTCATGGAAACAGGGGGGCCTGGGTGGCTCAGTGGGTTAAAGTCTCTGCCTTCTGCTCAGGTCATGATCCCAGAGTCCTGGGATCGAGCCCCGCATCGGGCTCTCTGCTCAGCAGAGAGCCTGCTTCCTCCTCTCTCTCTGTTTGCCTCTCTGCCTACTTGTGATCTCTGTCTGTCAAATAAATAAATAAAATCTTAAAAAAAAAAATTCATGGAAACAAATGAAAATGAAAACACAACAGTTCAAAACTTTTGGGATGCAGCAAAGGCAGTCCAAAGAGGGGAGTATATAGCAATATAAGCCTTTCTCAAGAAACAAGAAAGATCAGGGGCGCCTGGGTGGCTTAGTGGGTTAAGCCTCTTCCTTCAGCGCAGGTCATGAGCTTGGGGTCCTGGGATCAAGCCCCGCATCAGACTCTCTGCTTAGCGTGGAGCCTGCTTCCCACCCCCTCTCTGCCTGCCTTTCACCTACTTGTGATCGCTATCAAAAAACAAATAAAATCTTAAAAAAAAAAAAAAGAAACAAGAAAGATCTCAAATACACAACCTAACCTTATACCTCAAGGAGTCGCAAAAACGTTTTTTTACCTCTGAGAAACTGCTCACAAAGGAATTCCAGGCAGGGAAGCAGAGAGACATGCTCCTAGTTTTCCCCGATGATGCTTGCAAGAGCCTTAGCATTCAATGCTATTCCAGTTGTGGACACAAAGGCCCATGTAGCCTTCCCTGAGGCAGATGAAACTTCTTTGCCTTTAAATTGTGAGTAAAAAGATGACCCAGTGCTGCCTTGTTCAGGCATCCCTCACATCCCAAACTTTTTTTTTTTTTTTTTTTTTTTTTTTTTTTTGCCACAACCCATAGAAATAAGGAACTTTTACCTCCAGTGTAGTAGACACTTTCATAAGTATACAGGAGCCTGAAGCAAAAGCTTCATGAAATATGTTTACCATATACAATAATTTTTAATCTGTTGTTTCATTAAAAAGAAAAGCTGGTCATAATTTCTTAAATTGATTTCACAACCTGCAGTTTAAAAAACTGCAATCTTAGAGGATGTCTTTAGGTTGGAATAGCTCCCGGGCTGAAACGCGTTATACAGGCAGTTCTCAACTAAGGGTCAGAATCTTTCCACTTGATGCTCCTGTATTACTTGGTTATTTGAAATTTGAAACATCTCCCATGAGACAAGGTGGTTGGGAAGGGAAGAAACATTTACTGAGGATCTATTACATACATTATCTCATTTATTATTCCAACAAATGATCCTGACAGGAAGAAAATGTTCCACGACATAGATGGGAAGAGTGAGGCTCAGAGGCTAATAACTTATCTAATGGAGTAGAATTGCTACTTGACCCCAGGTCATTTGAATCCAAAAACTGTGCTCTTTGTAGTATTTTTATAGGTTTACAATAGCTCACTTCAAATCCCAACTCCTCCAAAAAACAAAACCAAATAATCCCCATTCAGTCCAAATTCAGCAGAATACCATAGACCCTAATTACTTTATGGGGATAATCTTTGTAGAGATTATCCTTAGTTATAATTTAACATTCTCCTCACTGGTAGCAAGTTCCTCATACCCCATTAGTGATCCAATTTTCTCCTAAAACAAGCCATAGCAATGGGAACAGAATTCTCAGTGACTTCTGAGGTAGCAGGGAGACGGGAGAGGGGGATGGCTTGAGGTGTTCCCAACACCAGTAGGGAAAATATGGGCACTTCTGGGATGGAGAGTAAAGGAGGTAGCGATGTCTGGCTCCTTTGCCGTGAGAGGTCTACCTCATTTCCATACATATTCTGCTTTCTGACACCCTTCTCCCTACTCAGGAATATCAAGAAATGAAATAACCTGAAAGAACAAGCTCTGCTTTTGCTCAGAGTTAAAATAACTCTTTGCATCGTGAAAGCTCAAGTAGGAACCACCATTCCTGGCACAAGTGTCTCAGGCAGAAAGTTTACACTTTGATACTTAAAGATGGCAGGTGGGTGGATGGGGAGGTGAATGGTTTTTGAGGAACCAGTCTGGATATTCCCATCATAAAAACTCTTCTAGGCTTGATAAAGTAGCTCCTGGAGTGAAAAGTGAAAAGCACCTGCACGAGTCACCCCGCTGGTACCAGCCTGCTGCGAACTGTCCGCCACAAGGCGAGAGGAATCCTAGCTGCAGCCCATCGGGGAATCGAGGTTCACATATTTATATCCGTGTGGCTAAAAACTTAGGAGCTGCTGGGTTTGCCAAGCTTTGGTCCCAGGAAGAATGAGAACTAGAAACACTCACTTTCTTTCTCTTACCTCCTCCCTTCCATTCCCTCCTGAAGGAGAAAGGGTTCCCTCTGCTCACCTCAACTTGTCTTACCTATTAAATTCTTTCTGGCGCCGCTCTTTCTGTGGCTAGGCACCCCAAGCTAAAGTAGGAGCAAACAGACATTTTCTTAGTATTTTATTTATATTTTTGGAGAAGATCTACAGTTTCATGAGAAATGCTGATTTTTCTCAAGCAATAGAAAAAAGTTAAAAAAAAAAAATCTGTTGTCTTAGAAGAACAACACAAGTCTCTTCAGCAAGCACTGGGCCAATTCAGACTGAAGGAACCAGTGAAGCAGGAGTGACATACGGGAAGTTCAGATTTATCCCCATTCCGGAATAATGCAAACATCTTCTTGTCTAGTTCTGTAAGGTTCCAAGCGGACCCTCTCAGGGAAACGGGAACCACATGGAAAAAGCCAGCCTCGGGGGGGCTTGTCTGGTTCTGTGCGCGGGGGCGGCTCACTCTCCAGGAGGCTGCATCTGTTTACAGAACTCGTCGAACTGCTGCTGCTCCAGTTCTGTCATGACTCTGTTGAGGGCATAGATCTGAAGCAGAGAAAAAGATCCGTTAGTGCGAGCGGCAGCTGTTCCACCTGTCCTCAGACGCCACAGGCTGTGACGTTTGGAAATACCAGTAATGCAGCAGTGATGCAGGCGAGGGAGAAGGGCAGATGCTAATTCCATCTGGAGAATCAGGAGAGATGCGGTGGCTTGATCTGGCTTTTAAAGGGTCAGGAGGATTTGAACAAATAAGAGACTGCGGAAGGGACATGGGAGGTGACAGCCGGGGGGGTAGTATGATGAGACAAATAAAATGGAAAAGTACAGGATTAGTTCTGGAAACTTCAATGATGCCTATATGAAGGATATTAAAGAGTTCGGGGAGCTGGAGACAGTGACAAGTGCGTTAGGAGCCTTAAATGCCATTCCATGACCTCTGGACTTTGGCCAGACTCCGGAGAGCCAGCAAGATTAGTGTGCTAGGGACAACCTGATGGGATCTCTGCTTGGGGAGAGATAACTGGAGACCATGTGAGGGATGAAGTGGAAGAAGAGATGGTAGGCCACCTACAGGCATCATTACAACAGTCCAGGGAGGAGGCGGCAAGAATATGACGCAGGGTAGGCAGAGGGGATGGAATGAAAACTGCAAGAGACATTCTCAGGTGAAAGGTAGGGTATCTACTTCATTCCTCACCTTTCTGTATCCTTGTGGTATCAATCTGCCGACTAACGAGCAGAAACATCAGAAAACTTTCCAATTTGTAGAAGGGAAAAATGAAGGAGTGTGTTTCTGTGTAGGTGATATAACTTGATTCGTTTAAGAAAAGACAAGAAAGGGGGGAAAAAGAACCCAAGAAGTGAGACAAATAGAAAACACAAAATAAAGAGCAGAAAAGGCAACTGAATGTGCGAGGATCACCAACCCTGCGAGATGGTTCTTTGAAAATACTAAAAAGAAAATCCTGCAAATCTCTGACATGATTCATCAAGACAAAAGGTTGACATAAACAAACATTATTATAATAAAAAAGGAAGAATAATTACTGATATAATGAGGATTAAATAAAAATATTATGAACTTTGTGTCAATAAGTTTGAAAACCGAAATGAAATGAATTGCTAGAAAGAGTAAAATGATCAAAACTGACTAAATAGAAAGTTTGAAAGATTCTATAATCCCCGCCCCCATTTTTTTTTTTTTTTCTTACTATGGTAAGATCCTATAATCTTTAAGGAAAAGGTGAATTCCACAGTGATGGAAACAGTTCTAAAAACAACACAAATGATTCTCAAAAAGCTAACATTGATGGTTAAAATGGTTAACTTTTCTGTTATGTACATTTTACCATAATGAAACACATAAACAAATAGATCTGAATAGTTTAAAAAAAGAAAAGAAGCTGAGTGAAGACAACCAGTCACAGAATATGGTAACATATATGAAATTCAGAAACATGCCTGACTAGACAGCATACTGTTAGGCTGCAAAATATTATTTGGGGGTACACAGAGAAATACTAAATTAGTGCAGAACAGCAAGGGTATAATCAGCATAAAATCAAGGAACAAGGACACTGCTGGTGGGAAGGGTTGGGGACAGGACCACAGTGGGGCCCAAGGAGCTTCCAAGTTACTGGTCACATTCTATTTCTTTAGTTGGGTGGTACACAGGGTGTTGGTTTTGTTCATCTTCCTTAAGCTGTAAACATCATATATATGTGAATATACTTCTAATATATAAGCATTAGAACCTCTGTGTCATCCATTCATACTTTACTGAGCATTTTAATCTGCATGTGACTGAACTGGGGACTGAGAGGGAAACTAAGTAGCTTCTTGGAGACCTCTAGATCCAGAAGGCAGGCTGGTGGAAGGGAAAACAGAATAAGCAGAGAAAAAAGAGACTTAAAATGGGTCAGCAGGTCTGAGCCAAGGAATGAAAGGACTTTCAGGAAGGAAAGGGTGTTCAACTGCGTCAAATGCAGGCCACATGCGCCCTCTGTTCCATTTACTCCTCAAGATGCTCCCACTTATCTAACTTTCTGGACTGCGGCATCTATGTAGAACTGAATGGAAACCATTTGTCTTCCTCCCCACAAGGGTCTTGTCACATTCCTATCTTAGGAGATCACATTCCAGGCAGCACAGATAAAGCCAACGGCAGCAGCCCAAGGTCAGATGTGTTTCGCTAGCAGTCTGCCCCTCCATCCCTGAGGGGCTAGGGGTTCTGTGCTTCCAAGTGAGGATAATATCTTCTACGTCACAAAGTCACCTATTTTATATTTATATCTCCCTGCCTTATGCCAGGCACGACTTACAAAGGTCGGGATGGGAGTAGCAACAATCAGCTTTGGTGTGAGGACACCTGTGGTCAAGCGCATGTAAGCGGGCCCCGTGCCAGGCAGTATTACATGGCAATATTCCAATATTGGATTCCAGTATTCCATTTCGGCACGTCACCATCAACACAATCAGTCCTTCCACCCAGAGTCTGCCCAATCAAAGCAGGCCAACTCCTGGGAAGCCCATGGTTCCTGCTGAGGACTGCTGCCATTTGCTGAGTGCTTTACGCACAGCATCTCTGTTCCTCCTAAGAGTCTTTGAGGTAGATATCATCACCCTTGTTTTGCAAGGGGGAACTGAGGCACTGAGGTGCAGAGAGGTGAAGCATCCTGTCCGAGGTCCCATGGGAAGAACTGGGGTTCATGACAAGCTGGAATTTGGAGTCAGACTAAGACATCTAACCTGTGGAACCTCATCAGAAGGATGCCATAAAGACACGGACAATGTCCTCCATATTTATCCCTACAGTGTGCGCAAGGGACGGTTTCTTCAGGCTGTTTCTTACAACAACGCTCCAACTGCTCCCCAAAGTGCAATGCAGTACAATTATTGGGGGGCCTGGATCCAGGTGGCGAGGGGAAGGTGAAGGAAAGGGGAGAATGATTTGTTAGGATCCATGTCCACAGTTCTCAGATGGTCTGTCTTAATCCAAAGGTGGATTTCAGTTTATGGATTAACTTTGAACACACTATTCAATTTCCTTATTATACTGACTGTCTGCCTTTTTCACTGAACGCAAGCTCCACGAAGGTGGGGATTCTTCTCTGCCTTGTCCACTCGTGTATCTCAGGCTGGGCAACAGTGCCGGGTGCACAGTGGCTCAGTTTTACAGGTGGATCAAATCAACATAAATTTAAAGTTGGCCACTATCAAGATGGAGAAGAAGTAAGGAATGAGAACCCTCTTACACCGCTGATGGGACCGCACACTTGTACAATCCGTTTGACAGCGATCTGGCAATGTCTAGTAAAACTGAAATACACACGGTAAATCTACTTCTAGTCATGTACGCTCCACAGAAATGCTAGCACAGTGCCAAAGGAGACATCTAAGTTTTTCACTACAGCAACGTTTGTAGTAGCGAAAAAACTGTAAATAATTTAAATGTTCATCACTGGAGGAAGGAGAAAATATACTAGATTCATAAAATGGATGACTGTATCTCTCTCTCTTTACCCCTCTATGTTCATTTGTTTTGTTTCTTTATTTTTTTTTTTAAGATTTTTTATTTATTTATTTGACAGACAGAGATTACAAGTAGGCAGAGATAGGCAGAGAGAGAGGAGGAAGCAGGCTCCCCGTCGAGCAGAGAGCCTGATGTGGGGCTCGATTCCAGGACCCTGGGACCATGACCCGAGCCGAAGGCAGAGGCTTTAACCCACTGAGCCACCCAGGCGCCCCTCTTTTTTTTTTTTCCCCCCTTAAAAATTTTATTTATTTGACAGAGAGACACAGCGAGAGAGGGAACACAAGCAGGGGGAGTGGGAGAGAGAGAAGCAGGCTTCCCATCAACTAGAGAGCCCGATGTGGGGGCTCGATCCCAGGACTCTGGGATCATGACCTGAGCTGAAGGCAGACGCTTACGGCCTGAGCCACCCAGGCGCATCTTACTTGTTTAGTTTCTTAAATCAAGAAACAGACTCTCAAATACAGAGAACAAACTGATGGTTACCAGAAGGTGGGAGAGATGGGTGTGATGGGTGATGAGCACTGGGTGCCATATGGGAAGTTCGGAGTCACTGTCTTGTACACCTGAAACTAATATTACACTGTATGTTAACTAACTGGAATTTAAATGAAAACCTAAACAATAAAAATAAATCTGGGGCACCTGGGAGCTCAGTAAGTTAAATGTCTGACTTCAGCTCGAGTCATGATCTTGGGGTCCTGGGATGGAAGCCTGCGTGGGGCTCCCTGCTCTCTCTCTCAAATAAATAAAATCTTTAAAAATAAATAAATAAAAATAAAACAGACTACTATACGCAGTGATGAGGAATAAACTAGATTATATTAACATGAACAGTTCTAAAAAACCTATGTAAGCAAAATGTAAAATAAAACAGAATTAATGTAAAATTTTAAAACACAAAAGAATATTATATGTTACTCAAGGATATCTAATAATATATGAGTGTAAAAGCATAAAAAATTATAGTAGATGTCCACAGAGAGGGAAAAAGGGTGTAAGACAGGAAATGGACAAAGAGGACTTTAAATTCATATGTAATTTTTATTTATCTAAAAGGCTCCAGGTGAATAGGACAAAATAGTAACCACTACCAATCTGACATGCTAAGTACCCCGGTGTTTGTTCTAATATTTTGTTTTTCTGTATTTTTAAATTTCTCAAAAGGGAAACAAATAAAATGCCTAGAAAGAGGGAAAAATTTGCAGCAAGCTTTCTTCTGATAATAAATACTAAAATAAAAATACATGTCTGGATGTGGTGCCACACGGGTAGCGTGAGCAGTTTAGTTTTTCATTCTGAAGTTGATCCCAAGTGTTGACTGCACAAAGAAACAGGTTTGGTGGGTGTAGAGCTTGGGCCTCTACTTCTGGTTATGAGCAGCTACTCTCCAGGCCAACGCCTGAACATCTGCGCTAGGGGGTGTCCAACACTTGGTTGTCTCACTCTGACCCCTCCCTTCCATGCCCCTTCTCTTTTTCCTTTCTTTCTTCCACAAAAGCTCTGCACCAGGAGTCATCTGGAGACCGTCAAGGTTCTGACACTAACCTGGCATGTGACTCTGGGCTGTCACTTCATCATCCTGAACCTCACTGATCTCCTGGGAGAAGAGCTGTTATACGGGAGGCAGGTAGCACGCCCCCCCCCACAGGTCTCCCCTCTTCTCATTCTCTATTCCAGCATCATCTCCAGCAGACTACAGGTGTACAGGCCTCCTCCTTAATCTCACCTCTGCTCTTTGTCTTTGCTTCAGCTCCTGCTGGGCTGATTTCTGCTTGGCCTTCTCAACTCTGCTGGCAGGTTCTTTAACTTTGGATTTTTCTTTCCGCGTAGGTTGATCCATGACTTAACTTCTGAACACTTGTTAGCTCTGACCTGGATGGTGCAGAAGAGACTGACTGATTAACAAAAGAAAGAAAGAAAGCACAGCAAAGAAAAAGAATTTCCAGTCCCTCCCTTCACTAATCCCAGAGTTCAGCCCCCTCCCTTGACAGGTGAGGCGGAGTGGCCCCGTGGAAAGGGCGCTGGATTCGATGGCCTAGGACTGAACCCACCGCCATGACCTTGCTGGGTGTCCCTGGGCAAATTGTTTTAATACCTATTTTTCTGAAATTTTAAAATTTTTTTCTGTATTTTTAATTTCTAAGGAAAGAAAAAGAAATGAATAAAACTAATAGACGGAAGGCAGTGCGGCAAACTTTCTCCTGATATTAAATACTAAGATACTTAAATACTAAACTAGAATCCTCTCTCTACTCTGAGCCTTAGTTTCGTGTCTGCAAAATGGGACAACAGCCCATTCGCGTGAGGACCAAGCGACAGGGCCTGGCTCTTCTAACCGTGAGGACACCGCGGCCGCGCGGGGCGAGCCAGTCCCAACCCCGGAGCCGGGCAGCGGGGAGGCTCCGGCCTCGCGCCGTCTCCGGCCTCAGGGCCAGGCCCTCCCACCTCCCCGCGGCCGGACAGTTACCGCCCCGCTCGGCCGCAGGGCCCCCGCCTGCGCCCGCCCGGGCCCGCCCTCCGCCACAGGCCGCCCTGGGCCCAAGTCCGGCCCCAGGGGACGTTCCCCCGCCCGCCGCTGCCCTCTCCGGGTGCAAGATGGCGGCGGGCGACGGTCGGGAGTCGGCGCCAGCCCGCCCCGTCTCGGTACTCCGGGATTCCGCCGCGTCGCCGGCAAGGCCCCACGTGGGACACCCCGGCCTTCCCCTACCTCCGGGTCTGGAGTCGCGAGCCCACCGCGCCCCGCATTGGGCGGGGCCGGGGCGGTGACCCGGGGGCGGGGCCGGGAGGCGGGGCGGCGGCGGGAAACAGGCGCTCTCTGAGGCCCCGCCCCCTGGGGCTGCGCGTGCGCAGAAAACACATCTGGGCGTCTCCTGTCTTTCCCGAGCGTGGGCTCTGGGACTGGGGAGGTTTAACAGTGCAGTTCTCCGGAACATTTTGTGGGGCAGCTGCTAGGCTTTGAAGGGTGAGATGGGAAGCCTGGGATGAGAATTGTGACATTCTGGGTCTCAGTTTCTTAATTCGAAAAGTAGGGATGGTGATTTGCGCCTTCTTGATCTACGAGCTTGTTAGGAGCACCAAGTGAAGTCCTGCCGGCCACGGGACTTTGAAGAAGGATGTCAGGACAAATGTAAATAACCAGTATAAGTATAGAGAAACGTACAAGCTCACAGATAATACATCATTTTACAGTTACAGTTGTTTTACAATTAGAATTTTACAATTATTTTGAAATAATTTTTCAAATTAAAATAGTTGGCTATCGTTTTTCATTGATTAGAACAGGATTGAAGAAAATGGTAGGTAAATGCTTTGACAACAGAAATCTTGTTCAGTCTAATAATAATGATATAATAATAATAACAGGGGCCTCTGGGTGGCTCAGGGGGTTAAGCCTCTGCCTTCCACTCAGGTCATGATCTCGGGGTCCTGGGATAGAGCCCCCTCCCCCTTTCTCTGCCTCCCTCTCTGCCTGCTTGTGATCTCTGTCTGTCAAATAAATAAATAAAATCTTTAAAAAATAATAACAATAGCTGCCTCTTTTCAGAGCCTATGACATCGCAAGCACAGTTCTTAGAGCTTCACATTTATTAACTCATTTATTCCTTTTGATAAATGTGTCCAGTAATATACATGTGTAATAACATGTTATTATCCCCATCTTACAGATAAGGGAAGAGAGGCACGGAGAAGTTAAATGACTTGTCCATGGTTACACAGCTAGTAAGTATCGGGGCAAGTACTTCTGATAGGTTTCAGGCTAGGACAATGGCCTATCCAGGAGAGGACATGTCCTCCAGATCCCCTACTTCTGTTCCTCTAAGAATCAGGCAAGAATTGAAACAATTGATGGATGCTAAGCAGGAGGTTGTTCAATGGATATAGAGTTTCTGTTTTGTAAGATGAAAAAGTCCTAAAGATCTTTTGCACAAGAATATGCATTTATTTAATACCACTGTACTTTACACTTAAATAAGGTGGGAAATTTTATATTACGGGTTTTTTTTAACCACAAAAATTGAAAAAGCGCAACCTTTATTCAGCAATTCCACTTCTAGATTATCCTAAGTATCAGAGATAGCACTATTCTTTTTTTTTTTTTTAAGATTTTATTTATTTATTTGACAGAGAAAGATCACAAGTAGGCAGAGAGAGAGAGTGGAAAGCAGATTTCCCGCCGAGCAGATAGCTGGATGTGGGGCTCCATCCCAGGACCCTGAAACCATGACCTGAGCCGAAGGCAGCGGCTTAACCCACTGAGCTACCCAGGTGCCCCAGAGATAGCACTCTTCTTCAGTGTAAAAAAAAACTGCAAACAACCAAAATAATTGTAACAGGGGTTGATTAAATAATCAGTAGGATAGATGACATGGGATTCTATGCAGCCATTAAAATGACATAGAAGAATATTTATTGACATAATAAAACATTTTTATTAAATGAAAAAGTTACAAAGCAAAACATACAACATAATCACAGCATTTGTCTCAAAAAAAGTATTCTATACATACAGGAAAGAGGCTGTATGAAAACATAGCAAAACATAAATCCAGATTATTTTGAGAGCAGAGGGTATTTTCTTTTCTTTTCTTTTCTTTTTTTTTTTTTTTTTGAGAGAGAGAGGCAGAGTGAGCAAGCAGGGGCAGGCGCAGAGGAAGAGGGAGAGAGACTCTTTTTTTTTTTTTTTTTTTTAAGATTTTTAAAATTTATTTGACAGACAGAGATCACAAGGAGGCAGAGAAAGAGGAGAAAGCAGGCTCCTTGCTGAGCAGAGAGCCCGATGCGGGGCTCAATCCCAGGACCCTGAGATCATGGCTTGAGTCAAAGGCAGAAGCTTAATCCACTGAGCCACCCAGGCGCCCTGAGAGACAGAATCATACCCAAGGTGGAGCCCAAAGAAGGGCTCCAACTCACAACCCTGAGATCATGACCTGAACCAAAATTGAGAGTCAAATGCCTTAACTGACTGAGCCATCCAGGCACCCTAAGAGCAGAGGGGATTTTTATCTTCTTTGTGCTTTTCTGTATTTTACAAAATTTCTACAAAGAATACTTACACTTTAGCAAGATTTATACTTTCTTTTAATTGAGGAACGTCTAACAAATATTATTTTAAGCTTCTATATTAATGTTGATTGGATTATTGTTAATAATAAAAATGGTCAGATTAGATTATACTATATTACGGCTGGAAACAGGGCAGGAACCTTGGAAGGCTTTAGAAAGCCAACTAAAACAGACTGGATATAGGGTATGAAGGAGTGGAAAAGCCAAAGGAGAATATTTGGAAAAATAGTGGAGACACTTTTAGGAATGAAGGTATGCTGTGTTGGCTTGGGAAAGGATTGAGGTAGAGGGTGCATGTATACCTAAGAGAGAGTTAGTTTACACTTAGAGGTGGCAAGAAGTTGTCTAACTCCAGAAAGGTACAGGTGTGGAGACACTGGTTTGGGATTCTTCATCAGGAAAGTGAGGTTGGATTCTGGAGGGAATGAAAGTCCCTTCCTTATTCTTCCTCTATGAGTTTATGATATCTATCTATCTATCTATCTATCAACCTCTGTATCTATCTTTCTGTCTTTTTGTGACCATCAACAGACTTGGCCAGTGTGCACAATTCCCTACTTAGCTGAGCCAGAGTTTCCATTAGTATGACTATGGAATATTTTTACACTTAAGCTGTATACCAGACTAAGATTCCTTTCACTTTATTGAACAACTTTTCCCTCCTAGAGTCCAAAATTCCTTTTTTTCCCATTCACTTAATTATGCATCTATTGTTAATTCTTCTGTTAATTCTGCCCCCAAAATTTCCATCTGGACTGTAAAACACCTCTTGATCTGGTCACATGAATCTGGTGATCTTTCAGGGTCGTTTTTTTGTTTTTTTTTTTTTTCTTGGAGACATCCTTCCTTGGGCCCATCCTCCTCTCTCCATCCTGGCCTCACTGTCCAACTGTTGTCCTAGGATTTCCCCTAACCACATCCTGGGGATTCCCATCTTACTCTCTGGTGCCAAATCTCCTGATCTTCCATTTGTGATTTATTCTCTCATTTTAGAAGAGCACATTCTCCAGTAACCTCCCCAGAAGGAGTTCATGGGAGGTAAATTTCTGAAACTTTGCTTGTCTAAAAATGGCTTTATTTTACTCTCACACTTGGCAGCTTGACAGGATACAGATTTCCAGATTGGAAATCGTACTCAGAATTTTAAAGGCATTGATCCATTGTTCTTTAGCTTCTCACCTGGCTAGACTCTGAAGAGGTCTGATTTAATCTGATTTCCATCACGTCCTCTATAATTTTTGTTTGTGAGTTTGTTTTCTGGAATTTTTTAGGATATATGTTTTTCCTTCATCTTTGGTGCTCCGAACCTTCATAATGATATGTCAAGGTAAGTTTTTTGTTCATTGTGCAAGGCACTCAGGAAATGTGTAGGCTTTGGGAAGATGTTCTCTATGATAGATTTCCTTGTTTTAAAAATCTTTTCTTTCTCATTTTCCATCTCTTAGTTTTGCTTATTCTACTTTTTAAGAGATTTTCCTGAACTTTATCCCCTAGCTCTTCTCTTGAATGTTTTAGTTTCTGCTATAAAGTTTTAATTTCCAAGAGTTTTTCCTGGTTCCCTAGGTAAACCTCTTGCTCTGTGTTGTGGATTCAGGATCTTCTCTTATTTCATATTTCTGAGGACATCAATTGTAATTTTCTGCTATTTTCTTTTACTTCCTAGATTATCTTTGTTGTTTATTTTGGTCTCTGGCTTTGGCTTTGAAGTTGGAGGCTTTCCTCAAGTAATGATAATAACTACCGTATATTGGGCGTCAAGCACTGTTCTGAACATTTTACATGTTTTAACTAATTTAATCCTTACTCCATCCCAAAGAGGTAGTTAACCATTCTTACTGGTAAGGAAACTGAGACACAGGAAGTTAGACTCTCACCCAGGTCACAGAGCTTAGAAATGAACCTGAATCTAATCAAACCTCTAGGTTTCCAATTCACAGGAAATATGAGGGTTAGAGAAATAAATTAAATAATACCACTTGAAAGCAATCAGCCAAATCCAGAATGTAGGACATTGTACAAGGCAAATTTCTAAGTTTTTTTTAAATCTTTTTTTAAGAATTTTATTCATTTATTTGACACAGAGAGAGACAACAAGGAGGCAGAGAGGCAGGCAGAGAGAAAGGGAGAAGCAGGCTCCCCTCCGAGCAGAGAGCCTGAGGCAGGGCTCGATCCCAGGACCCTGAGACCATGACCTGAGCCGAAGGCAGAGGCTTAACCCACTGAGCCACCCAGGCGCCCTGGCAAATTTCTAAGTTTTACCAACAATCAAGAGTATAAAGAAAAATTTTAAAAGAAGAGCAAAGGGGGCACCTGGGTGGCTTAATCGGTTAAGCCACTGCCTTCAGGTCAGGTCATGATCCCAGAGTCCTGGGATTGAGTCCCGCATCAGGCTCCCTGCTTAGTGGCCAACCTTCTTCTCCCTCTCCCTTTTTGATGCACTCTCTCTCTCTCTCTCTCAAATAAATAAATAAAATCTTAAAATTAAAAGAAGACAGAGGGATCATTATAGAATAAAGACCCTTTAGGAACTTAACCAGAAAACGTAATATATGTATCTTGCTTAGATCCAGATTTGAACAGACCACGTGTGAAAAGACATGTTTGACATCATTGAAAATGTGCGAACGTAGACTGCATATCAAATAATATCAAGGGATTATTGCCAATTTTGGTAGATGTAGTGATAGCATGATGTATGTAGTTGTGTGTATATCTGTGTACCTTAAAAATTATTGAGGACCTTAAAGAGCTTCAGCTTATATGGGTTATATTTTTTGCAATTTGCCTTAGTAGAAATTGAAGTAAGAAGTTTTCAATATAATTATTACTTCACTTAAAGACAATAATAGGGAGGTGGGGTTGGGGTAACTGGGTGATGGGCATTAAGGAGGCACGTGATGTAATGAGCACTGAGTGTTACATAAAACTGGTGAGTCACTTGACCTCTACCTCTGAAACTAATAATATATTCTATGTTAATTAATTGAATTTAAATTAAAAATTTTAAGAAGACAATACACACGTTAACATAAACACTTCTGTTAACATAGACATGTTAACATAAACATGACATAAACATAACATATACACATGTTAACATAAACAACATGTTATATGAGAAACAGCTATGTTCTGAAACAAAACAATTAGTGAGAGGAGTGGCAATGTTTTACATATCTCTACATCTCTTAAGCGTCTGGCTGGTTAGAAGTCCGCTGGATTCTCATATGGGCTCTTGCATTTGGTCTGTGGCAGTAGGCTGTGTGGTTGAAGTGGATGTAACTGGAAAAGAGGCATTTCAATCATCTCCTCAGATAATTGTGGATATTCTTTGATAATATAGCCAAACTTGGCAAGTGGTAGTCTCTGAAAGGTTACTGCAGCATAGGATCTAAAATCATACCAGTAAACTTTTCTTGTCTTTTTCCCCTGTAGGCTTGATTGAGATATAATTGACAGGTAGGTATACAACTTGTAAACTTGATACGCTTACACTGGGAAATGATTACCACCATAAAATTAGCTGATACTTCTCCATCCTGTCACAAACTTACCTTTGTTGTGGTGGGAACATTTAAGATGTACTTTCTTAGCAACTTTCAAATGTATAATACACCAGCGAACTTCTCATACTCTGCCACAGTTAAACCCACTGGTGTATCTTGCATATTGAATAGATCTTTTATCTTTGCATGATTTTGTCAAGACATGCATTAACCATTTGGAAGTTACTGGTTCACGGACTTATGCAGATGTTTCAAATGTTGACACATTTCATTACACAACATCAAAAAAATCACTAATCCTTAATGTCACTACCAAGCTCATGAGAACCATCTATTTTTATTGGGATCTCTCGAGCCCACAGGAGCAGATGAACTGTCAACACAACGAAAAAATAAATAACAGCTTAGTATTATTATGAACATAAGAATACCAGGGGACCTCAGGAAAGGGTCTCAGGAGCTCCTGGAGTTCATGGACCCCACAGACCTCACACATGGCTGTCTTAAAGAAACTCTTGCACATGTGAACCAGGAAAGAATGTTCCTAGCAAAAAATGAAACAAGATCGGATCGGGAGGGAGACAAACCATCAGAGACTCTTAATCTCACGAAACAAACTAAGGGTTGCTGGGGGGTGGGGGAGGGAGGGATGGGGTGGCTGGGTGATGGACATTAGGGAGGGTATGTGCTATGGTGAGTGCTGTGAAGTGTGTAAGCCTGATGGTTCACAGACCTGTACCCCTGGGGCAAATAATACATTATATGTTAATTAAAAAAAAAAATGTTCCTAGCCTCTGTTTGTAGAAGCCAAAGCCCAGGCACAAACCACATTTTTATCAATGAGGAAATGGATGAAATGTTGGCATATTCCTACAATGTCTACCACACAGTGAGGAATGAATGTACCAGAGCTCTGTGAATCCATCTGGATTTTGGTATCTTAATCTGTACCCCACCAAAAAGGAGAGTATGAATTGAGTCCTTCTGTGCAAGAGTTTACTTAGGAGGTGATCCCAGGAATCAGGGTGTGCCTGGGTGGCTCAGTCGTTAAGTGGCCCAGGTCATGATCCCAGAGTCCTGGGATTGAGCCCTGCATTGGGCTCCCTGTTCAGCGGGGAGCCTGCTTCTCCCTCTCCCACTCCCCCTGCTTGTGTTCCCTCTCTTGCTGTCTCTCTCTGTGTTGCATAAATAAATCTTTAAAAAAAAAAAAAAAAGGAGGTGATCCCAGGAATCAGAAACGGTAAGTGAGAAGAAAAGGAAGAAAAAGTGCTAAAATTGCATTATTGAACTACTGATGTCTGTGGGTTACTGAGCTCATTCCCTCTGGGAACTCTTTGAGGTGTTGTGTAGAATACAGCTCAGAACTGTCCCTCCGGAGGTGTGAAGCTAGAGCATTTTCTGCTGATGCCGGTCACTGCCCAGTTTATCCCCTGGGGTATTAAGGTTCCTGAACTCCTGGGCTGCATACAGGTTGAACAGCCTTCCCAGCCTTTGTAGAGGCCAGATTCAGATAAGCAAAGAGACATTGTGGCCTTTGAGGTGGCTTGCTGGCAGCTCGCCTACAAGTTTCAGCTACCTCCTCCTGCCAAAATGGGGCAAGGGTGGGGGGGCGGGGCTGAAGGCCTATAGTGTGGGCCAGCACAGGTGTCTGCTAGACTCAGAAACTAAGGTTGAGTGAAAAAAGGAAAATCACAGGGAATTCAGTACAATGTGCTCCATCTGTGTAAAGGTCAAACATACATAATGCATTGTTAAGGATACAATTATGGATATTATGAATGTAGAGGTATGGATATTATGAAAGCAAGCCAGGCAGGAAAGGGTTTATCACATGTTGGGAGACAGTAAGCAAGTCTGTTTGTCAGAAAACACACGTCGGGGTGCAGCTGGAGATAAAGGTAGTGGGTTAAAGAAGGCAGCTAATTGGTGGGTGTCTTTGAAACCAATCTTCAATTTTACTCTAATATGGGAAGTAAAGGGGAGCAAGCTTGTCCGAAAGAGTATGATAGGATCAAAACATATTGCAGGGAATAATTACGCAGTTAGCTTGGGAGGGAAAGGGGGCTGAGGGGCAAAGTTCCCTTACACTGGGTGGCACTGGGAATGTTCCCTCGCTTTTAGCCTCCTCTTTGCTCTGTTCCTTTATCAGGAGCAGACAGGCAGGGTGTGGCTTGTTGGTGTATAGGAGACAGCTAGGGGAGCCCCTGGCTTTGGGCTTTGAATAAAAAGGTGAAATCTTCCCAGGCTCACCTCCATGGCGTTCCTGATGTCCCTGTCCGGTGCTTCATCTTCCTGAATGGCCGGAGGGAGCGTTCCCAGCTTGGAGACTCCAGCTCTGCTGGTGAGGGACAGAGGGCCCTCGATTCCAAAGGTGGTGAGTCCATCTCCCTTTCTCTTCTCTTCATTCTTTTGTCTTTGGCTGTCTGAGGATCCTCCAGTCCGTTGGAGAAACTATCTGCCTTGTCCTCACTCACATTTTAAAGGATGAAATGGGGGAAGGGGAAATGGGCACAAAAGGTTGAGTGACCAAGGGGGCTGGACAAGGGGGTTTTGACGAAAGACTCTCATTGAAGTAGTATTGTTATCAGTCTTAATTATGAAAGCTATCATTTATTTAACCCTTATTATTAGCTGGGTCCTGTACTGTGTGCATTTACACTGATCATCTGCAGATTTTGAGCGTCTAGTCTTAGTCTGCTTGAAGTTGTCAAGGGAACTTCCATTGTGTGTTTTTTTCTGACTTAAAAGTTTTGAAATTAAACTTTTTCAATTAGCAATAATCGAGCCTCGGATAAACCTCATTGGCTACGATACTGCCACTGGGCAAAGCTTGAAATTAAACTTTTAAAACCCAAATGTAAATGAGTGCCTGGAGACAAAATGTTTCCAACATGTGTAGCAGAAAAAAATTGTTACCATATAAAGAATTTTGTAAGCCATTAAAGAGGCAAATGCCCACATTAAAAAATGGACAAAGTGTTTAGACAGGTAATTGACAAAGTCCAAATAACAATTAAGTAATCAAGAAATATAAATCAAAATAAAACACCATTAATTATTTTAAAAGAGATACATTTTGTTACTCATTAAAATGACAGTGATTTTTTTAAAAACATAAAACCCTGTGATGGCAAGATTGTGGGAAACAAGCAATTTCCTAACTTTGATCTGACAATTTGACAATTTGAAATTTGACAATTTCTAGAAGGCAATTTGGTAGTGCACATTAAGAGTCTGTTTTGAAGATGGGAAACTCAAAGCCCAAGAGTTTAAGTGACTTGCTTAAAGTTACAGAGTCAACAGTTAGGAACTAAACCAAGATTAGGGCTAAGACTTCTAACTCTAGTCCTCAATGCATTATCAATTGTAGCAATGCTTGTAATAACAACGTGTTGGAAAACCTAAATATTCTACAAATGTAGAATCATTTTAAAAATTCTCTGATATCCATGATGGAATACTTAAATCATTAAAAGAATATTTGATGGTATGGGAAAATGTACATAATGTAGTACTTGGGAAAACTGGCAAATATCAACAGTGTGGTCCAATTAAAAAAAAATAATACATAGGCATGGAAAAAATATTTGAAGAAACATATCTCTGAGTGGAGGGATTACAAATGATTTTTAAAATTTTAACCATTTTGGGGGATAATTTCCAGATTTTCTACAATAAGGATAGAAAAAGCAATACATTTTATTTAATAAAAACCTCTTTAAAAAAGATTTATTTATTTATTTGAGTGAGAGAGAGGGAGGGAGAGTGGGAGAGCACAAGCAGGAGGAGTGGCAGAGGGAAAGAGAGAGAGAGGCAGACTCCCCGCTGAGCAGGGATCCCTGTGTGGGGCTCGATCCCAGTACCCTGGGATCATGACCTGAGCAGAAGCCAGACACCTAACAGCCTGAGCCACCCAGCTGCCCCTAAAAACTATTTTTAAATGGCTGAAATACTCTGGGGCTATCCTGGAGGTGAATTGGAGCTGACTGACTGGTGGGTGCCTGTCAGGGCAGGAAAAACCTATCTCAGAGGGCATGTGAGAGGCTCACAAAGTCTGAGGGAATTTGAGGCCACGACTGGGGACATAGTGAGAAAAGAGAGATTTTAGTTCCTTGAAGTTGGATGAGTACAAAGAAAAAAAATTAGAATTCTGATACAGCAATGAAAAAATACATATTTACATATAGCAGCATACTTGGGGGACATGCTGTACTATGGGGGTCTTATACGAGAGGCGGCATCTTGACAGCCAATGATGAGGACCCCCACACACTATCTGTTCACCCTTTTCTGTTTCCAGTCATTTTCTTCTAGCCCGTCTCCCCACTACCATCTTTTAGTTTCCTCCCCTGTTCTTAGGTTTCTTCTCCCCATCGGACTTGGAAATGCGCACTGAATACCATGGTTCTCCTTCACCACTACTCTGCCCTCTGAAGGTTCTCACATTAGACACTGACTAATACTCCTCTAATTCAATAATTTTGTAAACTTGAGCATCACGTTTCCTAATTAAGTTATTTCTAGCAAAGAACTGAAAATTTTTCCTTTTCATGAAGCAGAATTATAGTATATTAGAACTGGAAAAGAATTTAGTGCTCCGTCTAATCAAAACTCCTTAATTACACAAATTTACTTTTTGCTGAATTTAGTTTTGTGATACATATTTTTATTGTTATAGTGTGCTTTATTAATAAGTTAGGAAATAGAGATGAGAAAAAATTGTCTGTATTTCCAACGTCTTAATTATTAACCATCCCTATTTTATGGGACTTACTCTCAACTCCTTTCTTAAACTCTCTTTAGTCTAGTTATAATCATTGTAAACATGTTATTTCATATTTTGATTTTAATACATTATTATTAGTTTTCGCTTGAAACATAGGCTTGATGAACCATAATTTATTTAGTCATCTTCCTTATTGATGTGTTTGTAGATAGTCCAGTTTTTCACTATTATAATAATACTGCTGAGGTCATGTAACATTTTTTCTTTCAGAGTCTTTTCTTAGAGTAGAGTTCCAGAATATTTCCTACTGGATTAAAGGGCAAATACATTTGTTTACTTCTTGGTACTTTCCAATTTACACTGAACTCAACAAATGTAAGTGAATCTCCCATTTTAAAAATGGGAAACCTAAGGCCTAAGACACAGTGATTTGCTCAAAGTTACAAAGTCACATAGTAAGTTAGGGACTAAGGACTAAAACCAAGCCATCTGACTCTAGCCTTCCATGCACCAAGGATACTAGCTTTTCCTTTACCATTTGGTTTTATTTAGCATTGGATTCTTCGGAATTTTCTCACTGACTTACTCTTTGCTTTTTTCAGATGACATTATGAGTGAAATTCACATCTTTTTTTTTTTTTTAAAGATTTTATTTATTTATTTGACAGACAGATCACAAGTAGGCAGAGAGAGAGAGGGGGCGAAGCAGGCTCCCTGCTGAGCAGAGAGCCCGATGCGGGGCTTGATCCCAGGACTCTGAGATCATGACCTGAGCTGAAGGCAGAGGCTTTAACACACTGAGCCACCCAGGCGCCCCATGAAATACATGTCTTTAATTAAAAAGCTAAGATCTGGGGCCTGGGTGGCTCAGTTGGTTAAGCAACTGCCTTCAGTTCAGGTCATGTTCCAGAGTCCTGGGATCAAGTCCTGCATTGGGCTCCCAACTCCATGGGGAGTCTGCTTCTCCTTCTGACCTTCTCTGCTCTCATGCTCACTCCCTCTCTCTCAAATAAATAAAATCTAAAAAATAAAAAAATAAAAAATCTAAGATCTAACATCACACTACTCACACTCTACCCAACAACAGAATACACCTTAAGAAACACACACACATGAAACATTTACCAAAATAGACCATATGCTAGCACATGAAACAAGTCAGTAAGTTTAAAGGGATTCAAATCATACAGTATATGTTTTTTTGCCTACAATGGAATTAAATTAGAAATTAATAAACAGAGGGGTACCTGGGTGGCTCAGTCGGCTTAGCACCCAACTCTTGGTATCGACTCAGGTCATGATCTCATGGGTTGTGGGATCGAGTCCTAGGTCCGGCTTGATCAAGTGGGGAGTCTGCTTGAAGATTCTTTCTCTCTGTCCCTCCCTACCCCCATGCTTGTGCACATGCTCTCTCTCTCTAAAATAAATAGTCCTTAAGAAAATGAAATTAATAACAGAAAGGCATCTTGAAAGTTCCCAAATATTTAGAAACTAGAAAACACACTTCTGAATAACCCAAAGGTCAAAGAAGAAATCAAAAGGGAAATTAGAAAATATTTTGAACATAATGAAAATAAAACCACCACATATTAAAATTTGTAGGATGTCACTAAAGCAATAGCTATGGAGAAATTTATAGTACTACATGAATATATTAGAAAAGATCTTAAATCAATGACCTAAACAACAAGAAAAAGACAAACCCAAAGGAAGCAGAAGAAAGGAAGTAATAACAATCCAAGCAGAAACTGATATAGTAGAAACCAGAGAAACATTAGAGAAAAGCAATGAAACCAAGAGCTGGTGGTTCTTTGTGAAGATCAATAAAAATGATAAAGCTCTAGCCAGACTGATCAAGAAAAAAGAGACACAAATTACCAATGTCAGAAATGAGAGAGGTGACATTACTACATTAATTAATTAATGAAGCAAATTCTTGAAAGACCCGAACTACCAAACTCACTCAAGAAGAAGTGGATAATCTGAATGAGCCTATGTTTATTAAAGAAATTGAATGTGTAGTTACAAACCTTCTCATAAAGAAAACTCTAGGCCCAGATGTCTTCACTGGTGATTTCCGTCAAACATTTGAGGAAGACATACTATCAGTGCTGCATAAACTCTTTTAGAAAATCGAAGAGGAGAGAATACTTCTCATCTCATTCTGTGTCAACAGCCTTACTCTCAATTACCAAAAGCAGAAAAAGATAGTACAAAAGAAATACTGACCCTATCTTTCATGGACATAGAGGCAAAAATTCTTAGCATTTTAAAAAATTTTATCCAAAGATATAGAAAAAAGGCTACTACTTCATGATTGACTGAGGTTTATCCCCAGAAGGCAGGGTTGGTTAATATTTTAAAAATCAACCAATGTAATTTACTATATTAACAAACTAAAAATTAAAAATTATCTGATCATCTCAATAGATACAAAAATATAAATTGACAAAACTTAACATCCATTCCTGATAAAAACTCTCAGTAAACTAGGAATAGAAAGGAATTTGCTTGACTTGATAAATGACATCCACGAAAAGCTTATATTACACTCAATGGTGAGGAAAGAATGTTTTCTGCTAGGATCAGGAACAAGGCAAGGAACCAATGCAATAAGGCAAGATAAGGAAATAAAAGACCTCCAGATTACAGAGGAAGAAATAAGACTTTCTTTATTCACAGCTGATGTGATCACCTATGTAGAAAATCCTGTGGAAGTTACAGAAAAACTCCTAGAACTAACAAGTGAATCTAGCAAGATCATGGATATAAGACCAACGTACAAAAATCAACTGTGTTTTTATATGCTAGTAATGAAAAATCAGAAATTAAAATTAATAACAATACCATCAAATATTAAATATTTGGGAATGAAGCTGACAAAACATATGTAAGATTCATACACTGAGAACCATAAAATTCTCAGTGAGAACTTTCACTGAGAGAAATGAAAGAAGATGTGAATAAGTGGGGAGATAAGCCGTATTCCTTGGCCAAAACACTTGATGTGGTTAAGATGTGAATGGTCCTTGAATTGTGTATGCATATTGAACTTTAGAAGGTGAAATCATATTTTATATTTATTAGGGGGACTTTCTTCATAAAGGACTTCCATGATGATCACTCAGAAAAGTGAGGAAGTCATTTGCCTATTTTGTATCTCATGCTACAGGTGTATGCCTTCCTTCATTCTTTCATCTATTTATCCCTGTTCGACATTCTACTGCTAGTTTGCTTGCATAATACCCTGGTGTGTGCATGATTGCCTTTCCTATTCCAAGTGTAAAATGAGGAATATAATACCCACTTCTCAGGGTTATTATCAATACCAAAGACAACATATGCAGAATACCTATAGGTATAGTAAATGGGAGCTACTGTTAATAGAGAACAATATTAGCAATCCAAAAATATATTTAGGATTTGGGGTTAATTCAATCCTACATTAATAGAATGTCTATTATTATAATATTGGTATATGTTAACTGAGAACATGATGGAAGGAGGGGCCATCCTGGCCAACCAGATCAGAAGGATAGATCCTGGAGATCAGTATGGTGACCCGATGGTTATTACATCGACGTAAGAATATATGAAATAAAAGACCTAGCAGCCCTTGTTAATTTTCCATTCCAAGCTCTGAAAAGAGGCCCGCTGAGCAGCTATGGCTGCAGCTTCAGGCTGTGGACCCTGACCCGGGGGTGGGGGATTGGGGGTTAGTGGTGGGATGGGGGGGGGGGGCACTGCCAGCTGTGATTCTTTGCCTCCTGCACTGTGTGTGCCTTTGCTCAAAATTTACTCTGTTTCTCCTCCTTCTCCTTCCTTCCTCATCATCTTCCTCCTCCTTCTTTTAATATTCACTGTATTTGTTTTCTGATCATCAAAGTTATATGTATTCAAGGTAGAAAATTGGGAAAATATAGAGGAATATAAGGTCACCTAATCCTCACTGCTACACCCAGAAGTAGTCTTTTTTTTTTTTTTTTTTTTAGTATCTACGTTCTTGCCTTTTTTTCCTGAGCACCTTCTCCCTAAATGGTATCATACTATGCATATTGTACTTAAAGTTATTGGTTTGGATTATAGTAAATATTTCCCGGTGCTATTAAAGATTGTTCTTTGACATGATTATGAAATGCTGCATAGTATTTCATTCCAAGAGTGTATCATATATAGTTCACTATCTTCATTTTAATGGGCTTTTGGGTCTCTTTCCTTTTTTCCTTTTGAAAAATAACTTTGTGGGATGCCTGGGTGGCTCAGTCATTAGGCATCTGCCTTCAGCTCAGGTCATGATCTCAGGGTCCTTGGATCAAGCTCTGCATAGGGCTCTTTGCTCAGCAGGAAGCCTGTTTCTCCCTCTCCCACTCCCCCTGCTTGTGTTCCCTCTCTCGCTGTGTCTCTCTCTGTCAAATAAATAAAATCTTTAATAAAAAATTACTTTGTGGGGGGCCTGGGTGGCTCAGTGGGTTAAAGCCTCTGCTTTCGGCTCGGGTCGTGATCCCAGGGTCCTGGGATCGAGTCCCACATCGGGCTCTCTGCTCAGCGGGGAGCCTGCTTCCCTCCCTCTCTCTCTGCCTGCCTCTGTGCCTACTTGTGATCTCTGTCTGTCAAATAAATAAATAAAATATTTTTTAAAAAAATTACTTTGTGATGAGCATCCTGACCAGCAAATCCTTATACACATCCTTACTGATTCCTATAAGATTCTTTTCTGGAAGTGGAATTCCTGGGTTAAAACTTTTGCATATTTACAAATCATTTGATACTTATGACTAACTTATACTTGTGACAGTTGTTTTGCAATGAACAAGAGAGTTGGTTTGCCCACATGTGTGATAATTCTGGGTTTGTTTTTTTTTAATATTAGATAATTTGAAAGGAAGACAAAACATATCTAACCATGGCCTTAATTTGCATTTCTCTTTTTGACTAGAGAGTGAATATCCTACTTCTGATGTCATCCTCCCCGGGGTTAGTCTGCTCCCACAGCCACTTTCTGTTCATCGGTAACTTGGTAATATGCTTCAGGGAGACTCCCCTCCTCAGGCCACCTCAGCTGCCCTCTTACAGAGTGACAGCATGATGGAAGGACTTCATTTGCTTTTTTATTTTTAGAATCTGGTGCAAATGATTTCACATGTATTTTCTGGGAATCCTTACTATAACCCTAGCTATGAGATAGGTACTATTATTAGCTTCATTTCATGTGTGAATTAAGAGGAGACTTGGAGAAACCAACCAATTATATTACTAACTAACTAACTAACCTGTCTAAGGTCACACAACCAGGTAATGGCAGAGCCAGAGCTGGAACCCAAGCTGACTCTAGAGCCCATCTTCTTAATCACTTAATAATCTATCTGAATCTCAGAAGATGGGACCGTGGGGTTCTCCTCTTCCTTGACTACAAGCAGCCCCAGTTCAGCATGGAGCTCTGTGTCACTCTGGGCACGTCTACCCAAGGGATGTTACAAAAGCACCTTCTAGTTGAGGGTTTTGGGGATTAGGGTAACTGCCAGGGATCTCAGGCCCTGCCTACTTCCACCGTGGACTATAATTTTTTAAAGACTTTATTTATTTGACAGACAGAGATCACAAGTAGGCAGAGAGGCAGGCAGAGAGAGAGGAGGAAGCAGGCTCTCCGTGGGATGATAATTTTTTTTTAAAGATTTCATTTATTTATTTGAGAGAGAGATAGAGAGAGCAGCAGAGAGCACAAGTAGGGGAGGAGAGAGAGAAGCAGGCTCCCCACTGAGCAGAGAGCCTGATGTGGGACTCAATCCCAGGACCCTGAGATCATGACCTGAGCTGAAGGCTGATGCTTAACCGACTGAGCCACCCAGATGCTCCACCTTGGATGATAACTGATAAGGCAGAGAGCCTTTCTCCTTTACCTAACTTCTCTTCAATTTCTGAGTAGCTGGTAACCTGTGGGAAAAATGGGTGGGATAGAGAGGGGGAAAAAGTCTTGACTGTAACACAGTCCTAACCACACTGTGTCCTGCTGCTGTGTTGCCAATTGTAACCCTAGGGGATTAGAGATGGATGTTATGTGCATCATGATTGAAAAACAAAAACAAAACAAAAACAACCCTAAAGCAGTGTGCTGTTTGCCACGAGAGAAAGGATTGGAAATTTGTTCAAAGCTTAAGTCCATCTTCAGTTTCCCAAACTCCCTTTGACAGTTCCACCTCCTCTAAGTCCTGTTTTGCCCAATTCCAAAACCTTCAGGGGCCTAGCCTGATGACTTCTACAAAAACCCTCCTCTTTGAGAGGATTTGAAATATTGGGGAGAATTCAAGAGACAATATCTCTGTTGGGGTTTTTTGTTTATTTGTTTTTTAGATAGAGAGAGAGAGCTTGACTGGGGCTGGGGAGACAGACAGAGGGAGAGGGAGAATCTCCCAAGCAGGCTCCATGCCCAACGTGGGCACTGATGCGGGGTTCAACTTCATAACCCTGAGATCATGACCTGAGCTGAAACCAAGAGTCTGGTTGATGCTTAACTGATTGAGCCATCCAGTTGCCCCACTTCTCCAGAGTTTTTAGAATTAAACTTCATCCCCAGTTGTGGCATGAAAGACTTGTTTCCTACTAGAGGAACTTCTGGCAGTAGCAAGTACTTTTTTTTTTTTTCTTTTTTAAAAATTAACATATAATGCATTATTTGCCCCAGGGGCACAGGTCTATGAACCATCAGGCTTACACATTTCACAGCACTCACCATAGCACATACCTTCCCCAATGTCCATAATCCAACCACCCTCTCCCCACCCCCCCACCCCCCAGCAACCCTCAGTTTGTTTCCTGAGATTAAGAGTCTCTTATGGCTTGTCTCCCTCCCAATTCCATCTTGTTTCATTTTTTTCCTTCCCTACCCCCCCCACACCTCCCTGCCCTGCCTCTCAAATTCCTCATATCAGAGAGATCATATGATAATTATCTTTCTCTGATTGACTTATTTCGCTCAACATAATACCCTCTAGTTCCATCCACATCGTCGCAAATGGCAAGATTTCATTTCTTTTGATGGCTGCATAGTATTCCATTGTATATATACACCACATCTTATTTATCCATTATCCTTTGATGGACATCTAGGTTCTTTTCATAGTTTGGCTATTGTGGACACTACTGCTATAAACATTCGGGTACACGTGCCCCTTCAGATCACTACGTTTGTATCTTTTTTTTTTTTTAAAGATTTTATTTATTTATTTATTTGACAGACAGAGATCACAATTAGGCAGAGAGGCAGGCAGAGGGTGGGAGAGGGGGACTACGTTTGTATCTTTAGGGTAAATACCCAGTAGTGTGATTGCTGGGTCGTAGGGTAGCTCTATTTTCAACTTTTTGAGGAACCTCCATGCTGTTTTCCAGAGTGGCTGCCCCAGCTCACATTCGCACCAACAGTGTAGGAGGGTTCCCCTTTCTCTGCATCTTCACCAGCATCTGTCATTTCCTGACTTGTTAATTTAGCCATTCTGACTGGTGTGAGGTGGTATCTCATTATGGTTTTGATTTGTATTTCCCTGATGCCGAGTGATGTGGAGCACTTTTTCATGTGTCTGTTGACCATCCAGATGTCTTCTTTGCAGAAATTTCTGTTCATTCTGCCCATTTCTTGATTTAATTATTTGTTCTTTGGGTGCTGAGTTTGGTAAATTCTTTATAGATTTTGGATACTAGCCCTTTATCTGATACGTCGTTTGCAAATATCTTCTCCCGTTCTGTCAGTTGTCTTTTGGTTTTGTTGACTGTTTCCTTTGCTATGCAAAAGCTTTTGATCTTGATGAAGTCCCAAGAGTTCATTTTTGCCCTTGCTTCCCTTGCCTTTGGCGATGTTCCTAGGAAGACGTTGCTGCAGCTGAGGTCGAAGAGGTTGCTAATTGTGTTCTCCTCAAGGATTTTGATGGATTCCTTTCTCACATTGAGGTCTTTCATCCATTTTTGAGTCTATTTTTGTGTGTGGTGTAAGGAAATGGTCCAGTTTCATTCTTCTGCCTGTGGCTGTCCAATTTTCCCAACACCATTTGTTGAAGAGCTTGTCTTTTTTCCATTGGACATTCTTTCCTGCTTTGTCGAAGATTAGTTGGCCATAGAGTTGAGGGTCCATTTCTGGGCTCTCTATTCTGTTCCATTGATCTATGTGTCTGTTTTTGTGCCAGTACCATACTGTCTTGATGATGACAGCTTTGTAATAGAGCTTCAAGTCTGGAATTGTGATACCACCAACTTTGGCTTTCTTTTTCGAGGTCTTTTCTGGTTCCATACAAATTTTAGGATTATTTGTTCCATTTCTTTGAAAAAAATTGATGGTATTTTCATAGGGATTGCATTAAATGTGTAAATTGCTTTAGGTAGCATAGATATTTTCACAATATTTGTTCTTCCAATCCAGGAACATGGAACATTTTTCCATTTCTTTGTGTCTTCCTCAATTTTTTTCATGAGCACTTTATAGTTTTCCGAGTACAGATTTTTTGCCTCTTTGGTTAGGTTTATTCCTAGGTATCTCATGGTTTTGGGTGCAATTGTAAATGGGACAGACTCCTTAATTTCTCTTTCTTCAGTCTTCTTGTTGGTGTATAGACATGCAACTGATTTCTGTGCATTGATTTTATATCCTGATACTTTACTGAATACCTGTATGAGTTCTAGTAGTTTTGTAGTGGAGTCTTTTGGGTTTTCCACATAAAGTATCATTTCATCTGCAAAGAGTGAGAGTTTGACTTGGAAGAGAGTTTTCAAGTAGGGAATCCTCTGGGGTGTGCTTGTGGTTCATGCACTCATTGATTCAGTAATAACAACTACAGCATATTTACTGAACACTTGTTCTGCGAGGCCTTTGTGGCAAGATCTTTCCATGCATTGCCTTCTTGAACCTGGGAAGAAGTTTCCACCTTTATAGATTAAGCACTAGAGGCCCACAGATATTAAGAATGTTCCCAGGGCCATGGAGCTAGCCCATGAGTGGAGCCAAGACTTGAATCCACTGTCGGTAGAAGACAGGCTAACCACAGGCCCATTCCAAGTCTGTCTTGGGACACTGAGTGCTAGAAGAAGCCAGTATCCTGATGTGCACCTGTTTAGTCCCCAGTGTAAGTTCTTGTTCTTCCAGAATCCTCCCTCAGCCTTCCAAATCACACTCAGTGCCTCACCCTCCGTATCACCATGGTCCTCACTCATGGCATTCATAGACACCCATGACCCCGCCTCCACATTGAGCACTTCCGTCCTTCAACCCTCACAATAATCCTGCCAGAAGGCACAGTTACTATACCCATTTTAAAAACAGAGAAACAGAGTCTCAGTTACAAGGTTACCCAGAGAAGTTAAGTTACAAGTTGACATGGAGATAAGTAGCAGAGCTCGGATTCCAACTCTGGGCTGTGTGATTCCAGAGCGTTGGCCAAGCAGCCCTCACTGGCGCCCCACCTCCTTACACTGTCCCGGCACCCACATCAAGCTCACCAGCCCTCTCTGGTGTCTCCCTGCATCTGTCCTCCTAGTTCCCACGGAGATGGCAAGTTCCTCTGGTTCCTGGCTCTGCAGCTGCCTCGTGGCACTTATGTTCCTCTGGCTGCCCCTGCCGTTGTCAGGTAGGAGTTGGTGAGCCTCTTTCCCTGCCTGGGACCTCTGCCCAACGAGTCCCAAGAACAAGGGGCCTTATTTCTTCCCGCGTTCTATTCCACCCACCCCTCCCCGCCGAGTCCTTTCCAATGCCCTTCCCTGGCCTTGCTCTTCGCCAAGACATCCCTTTCACCCACCGCCGCGCGGCTGTTCTCTGGTCGCGCCCACACGCCCTTGTCTGTTTTCTGTCCGCACTACGCAGGGGACGCCGACGACTACCACCTGGCCCCACTAGGGGGCACAGCCGAACTGCCCTGCCCCATCCCCCTGTGGCCGGTCACCGTACCCACCGCGGTGACGTGGCTACGGTCCCCAAGGCCGGACCGCTCCCAGGTCGTGCACGTGTTCCGCGACGGGAGAGACCGGGAGGAAGGCGTGATGCCGGAATACAAGGGGCGGACGGCGCTGCGGAGGGACCCGGGAGAGGGGAGCGTGTCCTTGGAGATCCGCCACGTCCGGCTGGAGGACCGAGGGCTGTACCAATGCGAGGTCCAGATCGGAAACCTGACTCGGGACGGCACCGTGACCCTGCAGGTGGCAGGTTAGTCATTTACAAAGTGGGGACAGAGGTACCCCCAAGACCTGAATCGTGGGATGCAGTTACCCCAGGGGTGCATTTGCGAAGTGTGAGGATGAAGCCAGAGACTCTCTCTCACCCGGTTGGGAGGAGCATGGGGCTGCTGAGAGGGCGGGCCCGCAAGTGGCCAGGACAGCCCCGCCTCCCCCGGGGATGCTGCAGGAAGGGGGCCAGAGCTCTGGCGGGGACCGCGCCCCCACTGTCAGGCACCTATGTTCCCCGTCTCCCTCCAGTTCTAGGCTCCGACCCTTACATCCACGTGAAGGGCTACGACGCTGGATGGATCCAGCTGGTGTGCAGGTCCGCGGGATGGTTTCCACAGCCCTTGGCCCAGTGGAAAGACCCTCAAGGCAGAGTGCTTCGACCCCTGTCGGATGTCCATGTCCTGGAAGCTGGGCTCTTCCGGATCGCGGTGTCCAGCAGAGTCAGGGACAGCACGCTGGGGAACGTGTCCTGCACCGTCCACAATTTGGCCCTTGGCCAAGAGAAGACCACAGCCATGCTCATAGCAGGTAAAAGCCAGGGCAGTAAACGGGCTCGAAGCCCCTGCGGAAAACTCCTACCTGAGTGGAAACTTTATAAAGAATTTTCAGATTTTTAAAATTCTGTGAGGAACACATGTTTGTGGTAGAAAAGTTGAAAAAGTGATGAACATTATAAAGAAACCGGAAATGGCCTGTTATGTCATAAATTAGAACTGCTGCTAACCTCTGGGGGCATTTCTTTCAAGACATTCTTGTATGTCTCCATCTCTTGAGTGTGTGTGTTTTCATATATGTATTCCGCTGGGTCTTTTTTCCTTTAGTTACAACGTCCTGAGCATTTTCTGCCCATGTCCTTAAGTAGTTCTCTGCAGCATGATTTTTAAGAGCTACACAGTACTTCGTTGTGTGGTTATAGTATAATAAAATTAATCAGAGCCCTATTTCTGGACATCTGGGTGGTCTCCAATTTTTCCTCCTATTATAACGAATGATTCAGTGAACATCTTTGCACATATTTTGGGATGTGATTCTGATTATTTTCTTAGAATGCATTTCTGGAAGTAAAATTAAGGGATCCAAAGGGTGTGAATCTTTTAAAGACCCTTTAAACATGGAGCCATGTGGTAAAGCAGAGTGGTTTTGGAGCCAGGAAAGACAGACTGTGGCCTGGGGTCCCAGATCAGAAGGGATCAGGACTTCTGTGAGTCCCTTCTTTTTTTTCTCTCTGTCCCCCTCCCTTCCCTTACTACTGCCACTGCCTCTCATGAAGTGCTAAGTGCTTTACTCTCCTGGGTAAGTCTCCTTACAACCCAACGGGACAGGAGTTATATCATCTCTATTTCCTAGATGGTCAGCTAGGCTTGGGGAGGCTCAGTCTCTTGCCCAGGGTCACATACTGCTGAGTGAGGTCTCGCATCCAGCTGAGACTCTTCCCATGGGTCACAGAGCTTCTTCTGCTCTTTTTCTCTTCTTTCCTTTCTCCTTTCTTCTTGCCCAGGCTTTAGGTCTCCTGCTATAGCACCACAGAAATGGTTCTGCCCCTGCTGGTAGGGCTCAGGGCCAAGATGTCACTCACTGACTTGTTATTTCACAGCAGAGTGAGGACTTGATGCGGAGACAGGTGGGTGCTCATGAGAAGACTAGAGATGATCCCTGAGGAAGCCCCTCCTATCCTTCAAAGTCCCCAGATAATGGCTCCATCTAGGACAGGACAAGGTTGTGGTTGAAAAGTGGAGTTTAACCTGTTGTCTTCAGGCAGGACAATCAGAACTACCCCTAAGAAATGAACATCTCACTTTAAAATCATCCCTGGGTCATTCCCCCAACATTCTTGGCTAGAAGTCTCTCTCTACCCAAGAAGTTGGGATGTGCTTGAGCCATCTGCCATCTGAAGTGGGGTCTGTGGCATGGGAGAAGCTGTTGGATGTCTCTTTGAGGGTGGCCATTGGTGGTTTCTGTTTTAGCCCCTTCTCCAGGGAGGATCTCCTCCTCAACAGTGGCTCTTGCTGTCATCCTGCCTGTCCTGGGGATTCTCATCATTGTGGGCATTTACCTCATCTGGAAGCAAAGAAGATCAAAAGGTAACTAAGTGGTAAGGGAGCCCCGGCTGGCAAGAAGTGGGATGGGCTTCTCTAGGAAATGTCCAGGAAGAAGTAGACATGGACGTGAATTACCTGTAGGTTGGAGACCCTGCAAAATGGCAGAGAGAGAACTAACTGGTAGAGCCTTGCTTGGGAACTCCCAATGCAGAGAAGGTCAGAGAAACTGCAGAAAAATCCGGGACAGAGCTGTGAATCATTATCTTTTGATAAATTAGGAAAGAACTGATCTTGCCAGCCTGCTAGTTAATTAAGAAACACAATTCTAGCCATGAGATAAAACCCCATAAATATGGTTGAATTTCACAGGATCACAGGGTTGAACATGACCCTGAGAGTCAGGGAATCCAATATTCCTTCCCTTATCTGATGGTTTGAAGACCCGCTAATCTTTTCAAATAGACACACGCCCAGAATGACAAGGAGCAAAGTCCTCCTGGGCAGCTTGGGCCATCTTTGGACAACTCTGCCTATTAGAAAAAGCCCTTCCTTAAACTGAACTGATACCTCTCTCTTTCTGTCTTCTAGAGAAGCTTCTCTATGAACAGGTGATGGAGGTAGGTAAGTGTCCTGAGTTGGGTGGAGATGTTACTGTGTTTTATTCATTTTGTTAGTTTTAGATTAGCTGAAAATCCCAGTATCTGCTGTCCTTACAGGCAGGGGTGGTGGGACATCTTTACCGTCCTTTCCAGTTTTCACAGACACTTTCTTGTCAGAGCTTGCCTTCTAGTATGTTTGGTGATTTTTGTATGCGAACTCACTGCTTGATCTGTGGGAGTCATGTAAGTCTAACATGGGGGGAGCTTTTATTTGTTCAACAAACAATTAGTGATTGTCTACTAAGTGCCCAGGACTATACTAGATGCTGGGGTCACAATGGCAAGTAAAAGCAGATACAGTCTGTGCCTTCTTGGAGCTTTCAGTCCAGTCAGGGAAGCAGATGTGAGTGAAGTAATTACATAGATAAATGTGCACACATGCCATGAGAGGAAGTTCTAAGGGCCGTAAAGACTAGATCCAGGAGGAACCAACCAACCAAACTTGAAGGACAGGAGCGGAGTCCCCAGAGGATGTTTGATCTGGAAGATGGGCAGGCTTGGAGGAAGAGGGAACGGAAAACCTTCCACAGCAGAAAGAACAACATGCAAAAGACACACAGTGCAGAAGTGAGGGGAAAGGTGCCAGGGGATGAGGCTGTGGACTTAGCAGGGGTCAGGCTAGGGGAGGCTTTGCAGATCATGTGAAGGGCTTTCGTTTTTCTTCTCGGAGCAGTGGTAAAACAGTGAACAGGGCAGTCCTTACCAGAATTGTGCTTCGAGAAGCTCTCTGGCTGCAGTGTTAAGAAGGGACCAGAGGAAGCAAGACAGGTTGAAGGGGGCTGGTGGGGGGCACCGTTTCTGTTATCCAGATGAGAGATGGTGAGGGCCTGGGTCAAGGAGGTAGAGATAGGGAGCCTCAAAGGCAGGTGAACTCAGTAGGAGTTGGGGACCGTCAAAGTAATGGCACAGAATCTCATTTACTTTTCTTCCTCTAGAAAATCTTCTCTCAAACCACGCAAAAGAAAAAGGTAATTATATGTACAGAATAAAGAGTAGGGGACAAATAACAAAGAACATATTCTTTCCACTTCTACATGAATGTTGACAGTCTGTCATACACACATCACACACACACACACAAACACACACACCTTCCATTAATATTATTGGAATTTACTTTCCCATATCAAGGGGCTATAGAGCAACCATGGTGAGGGGATGCCCTTGATCAACATTCACAGGTCTGAATTGTCCTGAGCTCCCTTCATCAGCCTTTCCACCAATCACTTAAAAAGAAGGTCTACTTATTATTTGAAAAGGTATTATTATGGTCATATGGGGTGTATGAGCATCTCAGAACTCCATACAGCTTTTGCATTGAGAGAGGCAGTGTGATATGATGGGAGGATCCCAGGCTCTACAGAAAAGGGCTGGTTCAGTGACACTCGGCTCAGATCACCAGTGTGCCCCTTACTGGCCTTGGACAAGGTACTTCACTGCTCTGAGCTTTGGTTTCCCCATCTGTAAAATGGGGACAGTGAGTCTCCTCACCTGATTGTTTTCAGGATTAAAATAGACAACTTAAAAAGTTCTTATTACAAAGCCTGGTACCCCTTTCCCTTCCCACCTGTCATCTTCGTTAATTGAGGGTTTGCCCTGGACCACTGAGAGTAGAAGTCAGACACATCCAGGGTACCAAAAAAAACAGGGGGCTCTGCCCTTGGAAGGTCTTTCTGGGAAGACAAGTCCCTGGCTCGAAATGGCTCTGTCTGCCCCGATTTCTGCATCCCATCTCCTTCAAGTTGGTGAAAGTGTGGGTGCGCCCACCTCTGGGATGCTATGGCCATTCTGTCCAGGGGCGGAAGGCACGGTGTGGTATAGTGGGGTTGTCTCTGACTGGGAGTCTCACAGTATCGCTATTAGCAACAGTAGGCTATTAAAGGACAACAAGACACATGTACGTGAGCACACAGTTACAAACACACAGAAACACTCAACAGGGACCACAGAAAAAGCTGGAAAAAAAGGGAGGGCCAAGAAAGGCAAACCCAAAGTTCCGGGCAGTCCAGGTCCTCGGGAAGTTTCAGGGCCCACAGGCTGGTTCATCACCCCTTCCACTGGTCAGGTGGGAGGGGATGGAGTGATGAGCCTTCCTGTGTCCCATCTATTTACGCGTGCCTTTTTCTGTTTTTTTAGGAAGGCTCCATAAAGCCCTCAGTAAGTTCCACTGCTCATCTATGGCATAAACCTCCTTCTGCTGACGTCTTTGCTTTAGGATGAGTGTCTCAGTTTCACTTCTTGGGGCAGAAGATGGGGCAAGGGTACTTGAGGTCATGGGGCTTGGAGATGTATTGGCTCTCAAAGTCCTCTCTTCTCAAATATTTCCTGTTCCTCTTTCCCACAGAACTGTTATCTGGTCTCTACGTGGGAAAGATTTTACTGGGAAGCGCTCACCTCCCATGGGTGAAGCTTCCTGGGAGACCCTTTTTATTCCCTAGGTGTGACATTCCCTTTGGGATCCTCATTACAGTGAGTGTGTGGAGCAGTGTTTCTCCACCACTTCATGTATGAGAACCTCTTTATAACCACAAAAACCTTCAGACATGTGATGCCATGTCTCTTTTATTTTACATTGAGAAAATATACCTAAGGAAATCAAATGGACATTGGGTGATGGTTTTAAATGAACTTGGACTTTATTCTTCTCTCACAACATCCTACAAATGTTTACGTTGTGGTGACCTAGGTGCAGAAGATGTGTTGTTGACTTGGTCTGCCAGAAAGTTCTGGCGGGCACAGAAACTGGCTGACTCTCCTCCGCCTTGTCCCCGGGGAGCCCTGGCCCACGGCTGGGAGCCACGGCTGTGGCAAGCCCCTTCATGGGAAAGCTCAGTGTACTGCTACTGAGGGTCTGATGTGGGAATGTGGTTGGGATGGGACTGCAGCACTCTGGAAGTCCTTGTTCTGATTGGTCCAACTGTTTTTATTCTTCAGAGAAACTCCGGAGTGAACTGAGTAAGTGTCCCATGTTTTTCTAACTCTCGTACCACCTGATCTCCCGTTGAGTCTGTATTTCCAGCAATAGCTCATCTCCTTCTTTCTTCTCTTATAGAGTTGAAAAGAGCTGCGGCGAACTCAGGTGAGGTACACCTTCCCCTGCACTTGGCCCCCACGCCCCAGGAGTTCTCCGTTTTCCTTTTAATTCAAGCATCCCCTTTCTGTCTTTCAGGCTGGAGGCGGGCGAGGCTGCACTTTGGTAAGTTATACCAGTCAGGGCATCCACATGTCAGAGCCCATAGCTCTGGTCCTGTGGAATGCAGACTGTCATTTAAAGCTTTTTAAAATCAAATCTGTTTATCTGCTTATCAAATTTAAAAAAAATCTTTGTGATTTGGGGGGTCACGTTTAGATTTGGAAAGTCTCCCCTCATTTAAAACACTGATATATATATATATATATCTTGTGATCTTCTTATGGGTTCTCTATGATTTTTGAGATTGATCATAAGTGTGTTGGTTATTTGGATGTCATCTTTGTGACTGGTCTGTTCCTGTCCTGTCCAGACTACTTTTTGATTTGTAAGGGTTCTTTCTATATAAAGTATACTAGTTCTTTGTCATATTTTTCACAACTTATTTTTCCAAGTTTTTTATTTTCATTTTACTTTCCTTATGTTTTTTTTTTCTATATGATTGTTTTGTTTTGTTTTGTTTTTGTAGTCAAATTTATTTGTCTTTTCCTGTGTAGTCTCTTCCATGCTTTCAAATTTGGGAAGTCCTTCCTATCCCACAGTTGGACCAACAGCCAGTGCTCCTATTTCTGTCTACACACCTGCCATGTCCTTCTTCCAAGATCAGTTTTCTTGGGGGGTGGTGACTGAGATTCTCAGAGAAGACAGTGGGTGAGGCTCACGGTCCCACAGCACACACTATGAAAAGGTTTCATAGTTTTATTTTAGAAGATTTGCACATCTCTTTTCATTTTATTCCTAAATAGTTGGCAATTTTTTTGCTGCTATTTTTTTTTTTTAAGATTTTGTTTATTTATTTGTCAGAGAGAGAGAGAGAGCAAGCACAGGCAGACAGAGTGGCAGGCAGAGGCAGAGGGAGAAGCAGGCTCCCTGCCGAGCAAGGAGCCCGATGCGGGACTCGATCCCAGGACGCTGGGATCATGACCTGAGCTGAAGGCAGCTGCTCAACCAACTGAGCCACCCAGGCGTCCCTTTGCTGCTATTTTTTTAAAAGATTTTATTTATTTATCTGACAGAGAGGGAGACAGTGAGAGAGGGAACACAAGCAGAGGGAATGGGAGAGGGAGAAGCAGGCTCCCTGCCAAGCAGGGATCCCAATGTGGGGTCCCAATCTCAGGACCCTGGGATCATGACCTGAGCCAAAGGCAGATGCCTAACAACTGAGCCACCCAGGTGCCCCTTTTTTGCTGCTATTTTAATGAGACCTGTTATTTTCACCTACTGGCAGTCCTTATCATCCAGCTACTCATCCCCCTTCTGTTCACATGGCTTCCTTCAGGCAGGTACGATAGAAATGAGGAGTTGGCACTTGAGAAAACACCAGATCACCTTGGTTGGCATTCAAGGAGCTCATAAACCCTTCTGACACTCATGGTCTGGCTCACTCCCACCACCTTGACTGAGTACAGACTTCATGGGTTCTCTCTCCAAGAAGAGCCTGTTTTCTATGCTTGGCAAAAGGGGGAGACTCACTGTGACCCTCATGATCCACAATTTTAAAGAAGAATCCTTCTATCTATATTACCCTTTAAAAATGATAATTATAAGCAATGATTTTAACTACAAAATGAGCATCACACACTCACTGTGTGAACTAGGCACCATCTCATGTATTAGCAAAATTTGTACAAATGGGAGCCCCTACTTCCATTTTATAGAAGAAGGAACTGAAGTTGGGAGATAAGTAACAAGCCCAAGGTCACATAACCAGCAAGTGGCAGAGCTGGGACTCACACATCCTAGCTGGCTACGGGGTCTAACATCAAAGCCTATGTTTATTATCATACATTACATTCCTTGGGACCATCGAAGACGAAGGCAATGTTTCTTAGGGATTAAGGCAGTTTCATAGACAGATGAAATACTTTTTCCTCTTTCAACTTAATACACTCCCAGCAGATCTAGGAGACTGGAAGACAGTTTTCTTTTGCTCCCATACATATAGGGGAGGGGGAAACATGAACTCAAATAGACCAATGACAGTGATCACAGACCTAGAGATTATCTTTCCCTCCAAAGCTACCCAAAGATCCCCTAAGACCTTGCCTTCCCCAGCCTCACCTGTCAGTGACTCTCTGCAGTGGCAGTGACCCTGGACCCGGACACAGCACATCCCAAACTCATCCTGTCTGAGGACCGGCGATGTGTGAAGCTTGGAGACAGAAGGCAGCCTGTGCCCGACAGCCCCCAGCGATTTGACTTTGTTGTCAGTGTCCTGGGCGCTGAGTACTTCACAGAAGGCTGTCACTACTGGGAGGTGGACGTGGGAGACAAAACTAAATGGGCCCTGGGGGTGTGTAGTGAGTCTGTGAGCAGGAAGGGGAAGATCACTGCCACGCCTGCCAACGGACACTGGCTTGTCCGCCAGAGTAGTGAGAAGGAGTACGAAGCTCTCACATCCCCGCAGACCACGCTGCGCCTCAAGGAGCCCCCGAGGTGCGTGGGAATTTTCCTGGACTATGAGGCAGGCATCATTTCCTTCTACAATGTGACCAGCAGATCCCACATCTTTACTTTCACCCACACCTTCTCTGGCCCCCTTCGCCCTTTCTTTGAGCCCTGCCTTCATGACGGTGGGAAAAACACAGCACCTCTAATCATCTGCTCAGAACTCCAGAAATCAGAGCCACCAACTGGCCGCAAGCCAGAAGAAAAAGGTCATGCGAATGGAGACGTGACCATGAACGTGGACCCTTCCTTATTCCCCCCTCAGGCACCGGAGATTTTCCCACCCAGGGATATGATCCTGCCCTGGCCCTCTGACCTTGCCCCAGCCCTTCAAGGTCTCAAGGTTCCTTCTTTTTAGGGCTGTACCTCATTACCTGCTCCCCTGATGGTCCAGCGCCCTGCCCTGGATTTCAGTCTGCTGGCCCAACAACTGATTCTGAAACATCCCATCTCCTTTCCCCAGATCTAGACCTTGTGATTTCGAATCACACCACCTTCCACCCAGCGCTCAGTTCTAAACTCTGTCATCCTTCCGGGACTTAAAGCTCCCATTGCTCTGGAAGAATTCTTGAAAACCAACCATCAGATTAGGTTTAGTGGATGATGGAATGGTGAAATGTGTGTCCCCAAGATACAGGGGTCCTCTACTCGAGGAGCTAGTTAAAGGAACTTCACCCTGCCTCATCCTGCACTTGACCTTTTAGTCATGAGGTTATGGTGCCCGGTGCCTGACTTCTCTCTTATTCCCTCCAGAATGGCTTTTTTCCTTCTCTCAGTGCAGGCCTCTAGCTCCTTTGGGTCACACGCTCTTCCTTCTTCTGGAATATGGGATGGGGAAGTTGGAAGAGTAAAACATGCCCTCCCTTTATGTTTCCTTGATGTTTGTTTACAGTATAGTTTCCTGCCATCCAGAGCTAATGTACACGTTTTCAAAGCTAACTTACCTATTGATGCTAACCAGGTACAGGGATTTTAAGTGTGGTAGCCATAATCCTGAAAAGCCTCAAGAGCACCGACAGGGAGCTGGGATGCAGAGCTTCAAACACAGCAGCCCAGCTGTGCGTGGCCTTGGAAAGACAGGCATGGATGTAGTCTGTCAGCTACCCTGGTCCTTTCGAATCTCCTCCCGGGATTTAGAGAGGTCCAGCTAGAAAAGTGGCAGTTCTGACCACCAGTGTAGAGGCTATTTTTCCCCATAAGCCCATTATCTTAGAAGACTTGACTACTTGTGTAGCAAACAGCCTCTTAGGTGAGAGTACTGATTTCAAATAGGAAGTTGGTAGCTCCTGTGCGAGGTTAAAACATTGAACCTCCTTTTTTAGTGTGGCTTGCAGAACGAATCCTCCTCACTTTGAAGTCATTCCCATACGTGATCTGGCCTCTTTGTAGAGATACTGGCTGATACCAGTTCACAGATGAGTACACAGTTCTACCCAATGGAAACTGGGTCTTTTTGTCGGAAGTTCTCTCTGTTAGCGCTTGTCATAGTCAGGGTCCTCCAGGGCAATATATATTTGTTATATTTATATGTATAGAGATTTGCTGTAAGGAATTGGCTCACATGATTATGGAGGCTGGCATGTCCCAAGATCTGCAGGGTTAGTCAGAAAGCTGGAGACATAGGGGAGCTAATGGCATAGTTTGATGGCTGACAGGCTTGACCACCAGGAAGAATCCGAATTTCCATTTGAATCTGAAGGTAGGGGGAAAAAAAAGTCAATGTCCCAGGCTAAAGACCCTTAGGCAAGAAGAATTCTCTCACACTAGGGGCTGGGTTGCTTTCTGGTTCTATTCAAGCCTTCAGTTGATTGGATGGGGCCCACCCACATCCGGGAGAGAAATCTGCTTTGTTCATTCTGCCAATTTAAATGTTAATCTCATTGGAAAACACCCTTGGCAGAAACAGTCAGAATAATGTTTGACCAAATGTCTGGGCACCCTGTAACCTGGTCAAGTTGATATATATGTTTAATTATCACAATGCAGGGGTGAAATTTATTTGCTTTTGTATAGTTCTTAAATAAAAGTTTGATATTTGTTGTTTGGCATGATGTTATTTTCATCATGAATGAGATGTTGTGGGGAAGGGCTTTGCACTGGTAACAGGAAAACATCTTACGGAATTGGTATTTGAACAGCCTTGAATCCACCCAAGCACGCTTTAACCACAGTTAGAAACAAAGCCACAGTTTTATTTCTGATCTGCCTTCTCAGCATTTTAATCAATTTATAAGCAGTAGTGTATGTGGGGGATTTATATTTCGCTCATTCATACTCAGTTTCAAACATACTTTCCTGAATATCTTAATCCTAAAACTAATTCCCATTGTTCACACTGGCTGCACCCAAGAGAAATTTACCAGCGGGAAAGAGAACTGATATTTGTGGAAGCAGAAGCTTTAACTCATTTAATCTTTAATTCTACCGGGGATTTTATGGGGGAGGGGGATGGTGCTCCAAATGGCTAGGCGGTAGAACTGGGATTATAAATCTAATTTATCTAGCTCTGAAGACACTATTCTTTGCTCTTTGCACTGAAATACCGTTGCAGATATGAGAATATTCTATTAGACTACTTCTTCTTAACTAAAACCTGGGGGGGGGGGGGGAATCTTCATCCTGGAAATACCTGGGAAGTCTTATTGTGCCGGCTTTCAGGTTTACCGAGGTAGGACCCAGAAAAATCCCTGTGCAGGAGCATTGGGGGACCCAGAGGCAGCTCCTCACACAGGGAACGTTTAGTTCTCTGACAAACGTTTTGGGTTAGTTGATCTTTACTCCCCCTTCTAGCTCTACAATCCTTTGACTTTAAAATTATCGAGGAAAAAGCGGATGCCTACTGGGATGTCTACCGGACCGTCAAGTGCCACCAACTCACAGTAAAGAAGAAACTGAGTTCATGATCCCTTGGTGGTTATGCAGGTTAGCTCTACGCATTACTACTGGCCAGACCGGTGGCCTCACACGTTGGGCTTTTAACGCGTGAACGTGGAAAGAAATCCGAGGACCTCAGGAGGAAACTCAGTCCCAACTGCTCAGTTCTCAACTTCGCAAATTCCTTCTCCGAGTCTGCGCTCTTCCTCAGGACTACAACTCCCAGCAGGCCTTGCCCGAGGCCAAAACTTATTGGCGGGACCGCCTGGGTTTCTCGCGTTGTGGCAGCCAGCACAGCCAGTGGGAAGAAAGGGTCCTCCTCAGAAACCAATCCTGGAGAGGTAGGGCGGGTCCTCTCTGGGTTCCGGCTCCGGCTCCTCCCCCGGCCCTCTGAGGCGGCGCTGTCCCTGACGGAGCGGCGGGAGCGAGGTGGGTCCGGTTTGGGCCCGAGGTCGCGGGGGTGGGTGGCGGGCCCGGCTTCGCGGGGAACCGTGAGCATGGCCGCCTCCCTTCCTCCAGGGAGTTAGAGGCTGTGGCTTTGCTCGCTGGACTCGGTGGGGAGCAAATGGGACCCGGTGGTCCCTTCGCCCCGACCCCTGGCCCCCGCCCCTGGCCCGCGCGGCTAGGCAGCTTCCCCAGCCTTCCCCACAAGCCCTCCTGTTGGCTTTTCAGTCCAGCCCCCTGGCACAGACCATACTTTGGGGGTCAGTCCCTACCCCTCTTCTACTCCTCCCCTACCCCTCCCAACCCATCCGGCTACTCAGAACCCAGACCTATGCCCTAGGACGCGCGTATTCTCGACTCCGCGATCGGCTTCTCTCCGCCACTCCCAACCCAGCCTACTGGGCTCCGGTGTCCTGACACCTCTGATTGCAGCCTGTGCCTCCTTTCCTCTCTCCCGCCCATCTCCTCCGGACCCTCTAACCCCTTTGGCCCCCTCTATCTGACCCGTTATGCAGCTATCCAGTACAGTTCTCTGTTCTTAAACACCTTGTTCCTGGTCTTTCTAAGCTCTTCTCTCCGCATCATCCCCCACCCCCTACCCCTTGACTTGACCCTAAAGAGCGGGGACTTCGGCCCTTCGGACCACTTTCCACCTTGGCGCCTTCACTCTAAACCGAGTCCCTTGACCTTCAGCATCTGTGATCACCAGCCCTGTCTTCTTGGCTCTCACTTCCTAGCCCTGGCCGCTTCTCCACTGCCCCAGTCCTTTCTACCTTCGGTTCTCCCTGTAGGTCTGAGCCTCGTAGGAAGGCAAGCCCTATGGTCCCTTCTCTCCCCAAATCTTTTGAAATGTGCGTCTCTACCTTACCTGCCGCTGTATACTCAGTGGGTAGATAGGGGGCTCCTCAGCTCTGCAAGTTCCAATTTTGCTCACCCGTCTTGCAAGTCCTAACTCAGATACCGCCTTTTCCATGCAGCTGCTCATCCCCGATTTCTTCAGGGAGACACGCCAGTGTCTTCTTTCTAACTCCCTTGGCACTGTTCTTTTTCCTTCCCTCTCCACCCCATCTCCCTTCCCCTCTCCCTCCCTGTCTTCCTCCCTGCTTCTCTCCATTACTAGTGGCATGTCTTAAAGCACTGGCTTTGGAGCGATGGGCATAGGTCCCTGTTCGGCCACGCACTTGCTGTGTGCCCTGAGGCAAGTTACAATTTCTCTGAGCCTCCATTTCCTCATCTCTAAAACAGATTGTGAAAATGAAATGACATGATTTGCATATTGCGTTCAGTCCAGGGCCTAGCACTTAGTATGAGCTTCCAGAATGTTTATTATTATTGGTTCCCATATAATGCCAGGTGCTGTGTGAAGCATTGAGGAGTCAGTACAAAGGTGACCAAGGCACAGTTCCTGACCCCCCCCCAGAACTGAACCTTCTACACTGTATGCCAGTTTCTGGAGGTCATGGCCTATTTCCCTGCACTGTGCCATAAACTGAGGGTAGTATCATAATCCTAAATCTTGTTGCTCTTATATTGATCCAGCATTCAGTCCTGAGTAGAGTCAAAGCCTGGTACATTACAGGTTCTTAGAATAGCAGGATTGGATGTGAGTGGGGGCCAGATAGCCCCCCCCCCTGTGGTACCGGAGCCCCAGGTAGGGTGGGCAGGACTGGGGACTGAATTCAGATCGTATCCATTGATTCATACATCAGAAGACATTAAGCAGTGCCTCGTGCTGGGGAGAGATTGCCAAAATGACCCAGTCTCTGTCCTTAAATTGCTTATAAACTGCTAGTGGAAACAGATTATGTTAAAAGATCATTGCAAATCAGTGTAAAAGCAAGTACGTATGAGATTCTGCCGGTGCATAAAGGTGGAAGAGTGGGTAGATTCCTGAGAACAGTGGGTGAGACAGACACAGGTAAGCATGAAATGGGTTCTGGAGCCAGGCCTGGCCTTCACTCAGCTCGTTCAATGAATATTTATTAAAGATCTACTATATATGACTGTCACTACCTGAGGAATTTGGGTTACATTAGAAAACAAAGGCCCTGGGGCACCTGGGTGGCTCAGTCGTTAAGCGTCTGCCTTCGGCTCAGGTCATGATCCCAGGATTCTGGGATCGAGCCCCGCATCAGGCTCCAGGCTCCCGGCTTGGTGGGAAGCCTGCTTCTCCCTCTCTCACTCCCCCTGCTTGTGTTCCCTCTCTTCCTGTGTCTCTCTGTCAAAATAAATAAAATACAATATTTAAAAAAGAAAAAAAAAAAAAAGAAAACAAAGGCCCTGTCCCTTAGGGGACATATGTTTTAGCAAGGGGAGGGCAGACACTAAATAAGAGACAGAAGAAATAAATAGAATGTTAATGGGTGAGAAGTGCTGTGGGGCAGGGGGACTGGGAGTGTGGAAAAGGGGTTGTGATTTTTAAAAGGATTGTCAGGAAACAGTGAGTATCAAGGAATACATTGTTTCTGGTGTTTACTTGCATTTTTGAAAATGAAGCAAGCCTCCTACACGTCTCTTCTCTAGATTCCTCAAGAAACACTCTCTCAGAGATTGGTAAACTGGTTCACCTCCCTTTGTCTTAAATAAAGTTTTATTGGAACACAGCCACACTCCTTCCTTTAAGGAATTCTCTGAGGCTGCTTTTATGATACGAGAGCAGAGTTGAGTGGTTGCAACAGAGATACTGTGGTCCCAAATATTTACTAAATATTTACTGTCTGGCCCTTTCCAGAAAAATCTGCTAGTTTCCACTCAAAGATTTGAGGCTCTGTCTGTATTTCACCTTTTAGATTATATAGAGCCTCATACCATTTATTTTCTTGTACTGTTTCTTAATTAAAAAAATTTTTTTTCTTTCCTAACAAGATCACATAAGGAATCTTTTTCATTCCTGTGATCTGTGCAGGGCTAGGAGATAGCATCCTCCGCAATGGTCCTAGTAGGTGCCACTGGCTGCCTCGCTCGTACCGACCCCACAGCTCCTGAGAGCACTGGAAGTGTTTCCTCTGCCACACGGTCCTGCAGTGTAGGCGGGTATCATCGTGTTAGCGATGTGGGAGTCGAGGCTCAGAGGGCTTGAATCATTTTGCACAGTTCCACAGTGTGTGTCACCATCAGGATCCAGCCCTAAATGTAGTCTGTGGCCCTTCCATGACTACTGCTGGGTGTTCAGAAAAGCTTGCTGACCTGAAGGAGTTCTGTCTCTCATTCTTCTTCCCTCACTGTCCTGTCATAGCCCCTTGTCCCTTGGTCGTGTTACCTTACAGTATCCGCACTGGCCCACTGGGCCTTCCAAAGTGCCGTTGTGGCCTCAGGGCCCAGAGGAAACCCCACGCTGGGCAGTGCTTTGTCCCCTCCTGGCCAGGCCCGGGCTGTAGGAGCTCAGAGTCCGTGCGGTCTGGCAAACGTTTATTGATGCCTGTCTGAGTTGGCAGTGTGTATGTGTAGTTGTGTGGAGGGAGAGAATGCGGTTTGTGTCTATGTCTTTGTAGGTGGCATGTGAGAGCATGTGTGTGTGATTTTGTGTGGGGTACGAATATAGCTGTACGTGTGATTGGGTAGGCACGTGCGTGGCTATATATTTAGAAGGGCTGTGTATGTGATGTGTGTGGCCATATGTGGCTACAGGTGTGTATGAGTGTATGTTGTGTGTGTGTATGTGTCTGTATGTGACTGTATGTGTGACTGTGTGGTTTGTGTGTATGGTATGAGAACTATGGTTGAGCGTGGCTGGTACGTGAGGATGGCCATGTGTTTGGGGTGTATGTGTGTGAGAGAGAGATGCGGTGTGTATATAGCTGTGTATGGTGTTAGAGAGCGGAAGTGGGCACTGACCAGTCGGAGCAGACCTAGCCTGGGCCCTGCAGTAGGTTTTGGAGGGCTCCCATGTTAACCCTTAGTTGCCTGCTAGGCTGCGGTCAGGGGAGGGGAAGGGCGGCGGAACAGGTAAGAGAATTCATGGCTGGGCCTCTGAACGGCTGGGAGAGCCTCAGGAATGAGAGGTTCTGTTCATTTTGAAAGCAGGCAAATGGATACTTTTAAGGAAGTTTTTTTTTGTTTGGTTTTTGTTTTAATTAAACATAAAAGGAGTTTCAGTTAGCTTAGAGTCAGGCAGAGAAATGGAATCGTCCGCAGCTGGAAGCTCCTTTACCGACACGGGAATCAGAGTCTAGACTGTCATTGTTTCGTGGTCTTAGGAAAGGTGACATTATTTCCACTGACAAGTATCTGTGGGGAGTGGACAAAAGTAGTGCCTTCACTTTACTCTGATGGGTGGCTGTCGTATCTGTGGAAGTTTGTCACTTGAGAGTTATTAAGGAAAGGCACGCTCTCCAAGTATTCCCGAGAATGGAGGTTATTTCTGATGGACAGTTCCACGGGGAAGGGTGCACCCCTTCAGCCAGAACAGAGGTTCCCTGCAGTCGAGCCTGAGCCCAGAAATAAAGGTGTTGGCCATTTGTGTTCATTCTCAGGGTTCAGAAATGGGCAGTGAGAAGGAGCAGCATCCAGAACAGCACCTGCCTGACGAAGGGGACTGGGGTGAGCCCTGGAGAGTGGATGACTCGGAGGGTTTTCAGATCCCAGATGGGGAGAAAGAGCGCAGGCAGGAGAGCCCGTCAGAGTGTCCGCCAGAGGTCCATCCCAAAAAGCCATGGCAGAAAGTCACTGTCGCCACCGGAGAGCCCGGGGGCCCCACGGCTCACCCGAGGCCCGAGACCGACGAGAAGCCCTTCACATGCGCCCAGTGTGGGAAAACCTTCAATAATACCTCCAACCTGAGAACGCACCAGCGCATCCACACGGGTGAAAAGCCTTACAAGTGCTCCGAATGCGGCAAGAGCTTCTCGAGGAGCTCCAACCGCATCCGCCATGAGCGGATCCACCTGGAAGAGAAGCACTACAAATGTCCCAAGTGTCAGGAGAGCTTCCGGCGGCGCTCGGACCTCACCACGCACCAGCAAGACCACCTGGGCAAGCGGCCGTACCGCTGCGACATCTGCGGCAAGAGCTTCAGCCAGAGTGCCACGCTGGCCGTGCACCACCGGACCCACCTGGAGCCCGCGCCCTACATCTGCTGCGAGTGTGGCAAGAGCTTCAGCAACAGCTCCAGCTTCGGCGTGCACCACCGCACGCACACCGGCGAGCGGCCCTACGAGTGCACTGAGTGCGGGCGGACCTTCAGTGACATCTCCAACTTTGGGGCCCACCAGAGGACCCACAGAGGGGAGAAACCCTACTGGTGCACGCTGTGTGGGAAACACTTCTCCCGGAGCTCGAACCTCATCCGCCACCAGAAAACACACACGGGCGAGCAGGCTGCCAGAGACGCCAGCTGAAGGGCGAAGAGGGAGAGAGGTGGAGAGACGCCAGCCTAGTGTAGGAAGATCTCCAGGATCTGCGGCTGCCCCCTCGACCTCAATCCCCTCATCCCACTTTGGAGAATGGTTTCCTGTTGCCTCTGAAGCCAGGATCTGCGGGAGGTCCTGAGAAGGGACTCTTGAGTAAGAAGAAGCGTTGCCGCTTTCCAGGCCAGTTTCTTGCCTTGGAAAGTTTGGAAGATCCGGTCTTGGCTTCATCTCCTTGGGATGAAAGAGAAGTAGGGTAGGCTTAGCACAGGCTCGTGTCATTAGGGCAACCATCCCCTGGCCTTTGAGGACGTACCTGTGAGGTGGGCGTCACCGCCTGAAGGTCCTCCAGATCGTATAGGAACCACACAGGGCCTGTTACGGTGGCTGTCAGTGCCCGTCTGCTATGCCTCGCCTGCGCTGGGAGGAGCGGCCTTCCCGATGGAAGGGGCCTCCTCGGCCTGGACAAGAGGTCTGGTCCTGCCTTAGGAATGAAAAGGAAGCCCTCAGGGAGCCATGATCCAGGGACCTTCCCAGTCCCCCGTGTCTGTGACTCGTTCCCCCACCCTAATCCACGTCTGTTCCCAGAGTGATTAGTAGTAAAACCCTTCAATGAAAAGGACCTGTGTACTTATTTGGGGCATCAAGGAAGTGGGAGCTGGGGAGCTGGGGGAGCTGGTCGTGCTGCAGCCTCTCTGGAAGGGGGCTGGGTGCCCAGACAATGGGTGGTTGCTCTGAAAAGCAGAGGAAAGCAGGCGGAGTCTGGGGGGCTTCTGAGGAGGAAGGCAGGAGGGAAGGAAGGAACACTGAGCAGACACATCTGCTGCGGCATCTGCAGGTCACATTGACGTCTTTGTCTCTGTGTCCTGGCATGGCAGCCCTCAAAGGAGTCACACAGCGGGGGTTTGGTGGAGCCGGAGTTCACCCTTGGGCCTCCCTTGATTCTGAGCTGATGCTCTCTCTCCACTGCTTGCGCCTAGTGGCTTCGGAAGGAGGAGCCCCTTAGGGGCTGCCTCGGACCCAAGTGAGTCCCTGGAAGTGGGGGCTAGGATGGCCTCTTGATGTGGCCCTGGACTGTTTGCTCTGTGGGAAGTCAGTGCCAAGTCAGAGAACCTTATCTCCTTCAGATTCTTGATTGGCACTTCCCTGTGCTTAGGAAAAAGGATAGTGTCCGGGAGTAAGGGGTGAGGGCTGAGATAAACCCATCATGGGAGTCCTTGCCTTTAGTGGCAACAGTTTAGTTCCCAAGGCTGGGACAGCTTGGCGGGGGTCCTCCCAGCTTCCTGCCCTCCTGGTTTAGGCTGGCTTCACGTGGCGGATTTCGGTGTTCTCTGCATGGCAGTTTAATGTTCACCCAGACTTCCTCCAACAAACACAGAAGACCATCTCTTGCCGACCTGGTCCTGCTCTTCCAGAGGGAGGGGTCTTCTTCCTTGTAGCTAATTGCCAGAATGATTCGGATACCACCCATAGCCTGACCTATCACATGGGATCCTGCCACCCACCCAGGAAGGGATGTGCTAGGAGATTTATACTCATCATGTTGAATTCTCACGTAACCCCGGGAAGTAAGAATCACCCACATATGACAGGTGGAGAAGTAGGCTGACAGAAAGTGACTCACCCGAGATTACTTGGCAAGTAAATGGCAGGGTCAGGAATGGAACCTATTTCTACCTAAATCCAGAGCCTGCATTCCAGCTCTAAAAGACTTCCCAAACAATTCCCTGACATAGGTAGGACACTACAGTTTACAAAGCACTTTTTTTTTTAAACTTTTATTTTAATGACCTGGTGCTCATCCTGACAAGTGCACTCCTTAATTCCCTTAACCTGTTCCCTGCCCCCCGCACTTCCCCTCTGGTAACCAGTTCTCCATAGTTAAGAGTGTTAATTGCTTTGTCTCTCTTTCTTTTCTTTCCGCTTTGCTCATTTGTGTTTTTCTTTCCAACATAGGAGTGAAATTGTACAGTATTTGTCTTTCTCCAGCTGACTGACTTAGCAGTATATCTCTAGCTCCATCCATGTTGTTGTGTATGGCAAGATTTCATTCTTTTTTTTACGACTGAATAATATTCCGTTGTCTATATATACCACATCTTTATCAATTCATCTGATGTCCATCAACTGATGGACACGTGGGCTGCTTCCACAATTTGGCTGTTGTAAATAATGCTGCTCTAAACAGGGGTGCATGTGTCCCTTGGGATTACTGTTTTGTATTCTACAAACCACTTTCATTGCATATACATTTTCCTGCTCCTTGAAAATCTGCACACAAGATTTTTTTTTAAAGATTTTGTTTATTTATTTGACAGAGATCACAAGTAGTCAGAGAGGCAGGCAGAGAGAGAGGAAGGGAAGCAGGCTCCCTGCTCCTGCTCTGATGTGGGGCTCGATCCCAGGACCCTGGGATCATGACCTGAGCCAAAGGCAGAGGCTTAACCCACTGAGCCACCCAGGCGCCCCTAGATATTTTAAACATGTCACGCACACTTGCATGTATGAAATGAAACACTCTCTAATAGTTAAAGTTGCCATCAAACACCACTGAGCACCAGTTCTTATGCATCTGTTTTCTCTGATAATGGATATAATAACTATCCTGTAAGGTGGTAGTATTCCCATTTTTGAGATAACACAAATCTGAGAGGTTAAATGACTTGACCTAGTGGTTAACCTGTGATTCAAATCAGGTGTGTGGGATATCAAGGCCATGGTCTCCATTATACCCACTACCAAGTTAGGTCTACTGGTCCCCTGTCTGCAGAGCTTGATACCATCCTTCCAGACCTAGAGCCTTAGTGACAATTGCTGTGACTTTCTGGGAGTCTCTGCTGCCGGTATGACCCAGGACCAATGTACTGGGCAGTTGCTTTGATCTTGGGACATGACTTGCTGGCCAATCTCGTTTGCCCCTTTTTGACCAAGTTCAGAGGCTAGGGTTTCTGGGTTGGTCCAGGCCTTTGAGTCCTGACTAGTCCACTTAACTCACTCTCTGACTTCCTTTTTTGTTAACTTCCCTAATTTCCTCTTTGATTCTCTTCATCTTCTGCATGCAGGAGACTGGCACATGGACCCAGAGTTACAGTGCAGGATGATAGGTCACTGTGGTTGTACCTAGGGTGCTCTAAGAGCCCAGGGGAGGGCCTTAAACTGGCTTGCACTGGACATTGGGGTTCAAAATTGAAAAAGACAGTCCTTCCTGCAGGGAACTCAGAAGAAAAACTCCTCAGAACAGGGTATTGGGAGAACACAGGTGGGAATGGCTAACACTTTGGAGGGAAGGAAAAGGTGAGGTGATGACTGAGCTCATCTTGAGTGAGTAGGTGTTTAGTAGGCAAAGAAGAAGGTTATTTCAGATGGAAGGGAAAGCTCCTCCGTGTTTTAAGCAACAGCGAAACATCTGACGTAATCAGAGTGTCCTGTGAAGAAGAGATGAAGCTACTAGGTAGTCCGGGACCAGACGGTAAAGGGCGTTGGATGCCAGGACAAAGAATTGCTGACCGTAGACAACAGAATTTTCAAGCCGGGGAATGGCAAGATCATTCAGGCTAGTGTGGATGGTGAGCTAAAGGGGGTTAGGTAAGTTGGAACTATGCCAAGCACTGGTTGAGCCCTCCTGACCCATAGAGAGCTCTGTATGTTCACCTCAGAGCCTTTCCAGTTCCACAGAATGGGCAAGTCCAAACCTTCCACACAATTTCTGCAGATTCCTGAGATTCATGCTCTCATGGCCTCCTCTTGCCTGAGATTCCCAGGACTGTACAAGCCTGTTTTGTCCCTGTCAGCCCTGTCACAGAACTAGGCACTTTCATTGGCTTCCCCAAGAAATCCTGCCACACCAAGCATTCTGTAAGTTTAGAATCTCTTTGAGAGACTGGAAGTCTTGGGGAGGGCTCCCATCATGGCATGCCCCTAGCTTCCTCTCCCCCCACCCCACATTGCTGTCCTTATCCTTTCCCAACTGCCCTGGAAACTGCAGATTCCTGTAGTCTATTATAAAGATTTTATTTACTTATGTTTCTGAGAGAGAGAGAAAGAGAGAGCAGAGAAAGGAGCAGAGGAGGAGGGAGAGGGATGAAGGGAAAGAATCTCAAGCGGACTCCACACTTTAGACCAACAAGGAGCTCGATCTCAGGATGCTGAGATCATGACCTGAGTTGAAACCAAGAGTTGGGCACCTCACCAACTGAGCCACCCAGGTGCCCCATCTTTTACTCTATTATAAAAAACTGTCTGGCTTTCCTCAGCCCTTGATGCCATTTTGCATACACAAACCCTTCAAGGAGCACCCCAGAACAAAGGCCTCACCATTTAACAACATACACCTACTCATAAAGCAGTTGCCAAAATAAATCAATAAATACCTTGGAGATCACAACGTATATAAGCATATTAAAGGTTTAAGACTCCAGTCTAAGCAAAAGTGGTTGTTTCCCCTTCCTTCTGAGACTCCACTAAGATAACAAAAGGAATCGAAACAACAGCAGAGAGAATGGCAGGGAAGAGGGGTGGCGGGTGCAGAGACTTAAACAATTTCTAAAAGTAGATGACACACATTAATGACTCAGCAGAGTAGAGGAAGCCACAGCCCAGAATTCACTCCCAGAATGGAAGTGAGAGCCAGTCTTCCTTGCAAAACCAGAGAAGCTCTGAGTTCATGGTTGGCAGGTACTGCTGATAGACATGGAAAGTGGGTCTAAAAACTATTAGAGTTTGTAGAAGGTCTGTCTGTGCAGCTGCACCGGTCACCTCCCTCTTACCTCCAGAGTGGAGAGTAACTGATGGTTACCTCCAGACAAAAATAAGACACATAGCAGGACCCCAGAAGGCTCATCCTATAGAAATCCAATAAATTTCGAGAAATCTGGTGTTTCGGATAGCATTGATATCCCAGAATAAAACTTGTGTTGTTGTGACATTTACAAACCCTCTTCCCACCTCATCCTCTAAAAATGACCCATCCACTCACACTACAGAAGAGCCTTCCAGATGACACCCTCCCTCCCCAGCTTTCCTGTTCAAGAGGGTGACCTGTCAGGGAAACATACAGCAACAGAAGAAATACACAGCAACAGAGGGAACCAACTCAATTACTGAGATTAACCAACTTGGTCTGTTATTCCATAAACAGTCAATGAGGAACATCAGAGTTAAGAAGGCAGCTAGAAGCATGAAAGATAGACAAGGTAAATAGAATAAGTGACCCCAGACAACAGAAAGTTATAATGGAGCAGTAGAATCTTTAAAAATTCTAATTACATCCTCACAAAGATCTGGGGAGGTACTACTTTCATAAAACAAGAAAGGTTGCTAGCAGAAAGGAACAATTGGAAAATAGAAAATAGTTTTTGGAAATTAAACATTATTAAAATAAGATACTCAAGAGACCACCTGGAAGAGAAGATCAATAAAAGCCCCTACAATGTAGAGCAAAAATACAGATAAGGAAAGAAGAAATAAGGCACCCAGAAGATGGACCCTTGAGGTTCTTAGGATGAAGACTGTCTTGGTAGTCCTCCAAAATGTGTTCTCTCGTTTTCTTGGATCACTGAACTAACCAACATTTCCCAGCCTCCTTTGCAGTTATAGTCATATAACTTAAGTTCTTGTGATTGGAAGATGAGAAGAAATAATATGTGACATTTCTGGGCTTACACCTCAGGAAAGCGGACATGTCTTCACCTCATTTTCTTCCGTCCTTTCACTAGGTGTAACCTGCAAGAACCCAGCTCTGATAGTTGCAGACTATATAGTGCCCTAGTGTCAGTTTGCCAGATAAAACACAGAACACCCAATTAAGTGTGAATTTCAGGTAAGCAGTGAATAATTTTGTACTATCATTATGTCCTGGATGTTTTATCCTAGTGAGTGGCAGAGAACAGTGGGATAAAAGGAAGTGGGTTCTTGAACTTCACATGGAGCAGTGCTGTCCCACTCCCCTGCCTGGATGCTTCACAGCTATTAATGAGAGAGAAACAGATTTTTTTGTACTCCAAGCTTTGTTGGGTCTCTTTTTCACAGCCGCTTAACCTTTCACCTTAATACTTAGAGGTGAGTTTCTGCCATAACAAGACTGTGGCACATCTTACTACATATGGACTATTGTCCTTATGGAGTATTGCCATTGGTCATTCTCCCCGCCCCCACAGTTCAACATCTCCAATATTGGATTCTGTCTAGTAATTGATGCTAGTTTAGATTCCATGAAATATCACGTTATAAGAGAGAAACGAGGCAGTGCTATCGTCAAGATGGACTAGGAAGTCCCAGCCTTCACTTCTCAGCAGAGACAGTGACTTAACAACAAAATATGGACCAAAATACCTTTGTGAGAACTCCAGAAACCTATAGCTGGCACAGCTCAGCGCAGGAAGTTATTCCCGGGGTTGGGGATGGGGGTGGTAAGAAAGGCGGGGTGGGTGGCGGGGGGTGGTGGTAAGAAAGGCGGGGGGGGGCGGGGGGGTGGTAAGAAAGGCGAGGGGGAGGTGGGGGGAGGTGGGGGGGCGGGGGGCGGGTAGAACATGTGTCCAACGTTCTGAATTATCAGAGGGCTGCCCAAGGAACTGTTTTTTATCTTACCTGATTGGGGGTACTGATGGGGAAACAAAATACTTTTGATGCCGCTGAGTACAAAATACTTTGGATGTCACTGAGCACAACGTATACTTTTGGATGTCCCTGGGTGGGGTGGCTTCGTGTTGTTAGCGCCAGAGAAACTGCAGTACCACAGATAGGCACCAGAGGGAGCAAAAGATATATGAACGCCTGAAAAAAAGAAACCAGCGAACTTGTGTACTTGGGAAATTAGAGCATAAGCTCAGAGAAACTGCGTCTACCAAAAAGGTTTTCAGAAGTCCCAGAATCTCTAGCCAGTCTGATTATTAAAGGTTTCACCTACCTGAACCCAGTCTCTACAAAAATCAGGAAAATAATACATGAACAAAATGAGAATATCAAGAAAGAGCTAGAAACTATAAAAAAGAACCAAACAGTGGCACCTAGGGGGCTCAGTTGGTTAAGTGTATGACTTGACTTTGGCTCAGGTCATGATCTTGGGGTTGTGAGATCAAGCCCCGTGTCGGCTCTGTGATGAGTGTGAAACCTGCTTGTGATTTTCTCTCTCCCTCTCCCCTTCCTCTCCTCCACTGTTTGTGTTTGCTTGCTCTCTCTCTCTCAAATTAATTAATTAATTAATTAAGGCAGGGGGGAGGGGAAGAGCCAGATAGAAATTCCAGAGCTGAAGAATGCAACAGCTGAGCTGAAAAATTCATTAGAGGGGTCTGACAACATACTTAATCAGAAAATAAAGAATCAATAAACTCAAAGACTGGTTATTTGGGATGATTGAGTCAGAGGAACAAAAACAAATAAGATGAAGAGAAGTGAAGAAAGCCTAAGGGATTTCTAGAATACCACAAAGCCAACCAATGTATGCATTATTGAAGTCCCAGGATCAAGAGAGAAAGGGTCAGAGCACTTAAAGGAGTGATGATCCAGGACATATAATTTCAAGACACTCCATAGACTCTAAGTATGAAGAATCCAAAGAAGCTCACAGCAAGACAAATTATAATCAAACTGTCAAAAAGCCAAAGACAGAGAGTCTTGAGAAGTAGCAAGAGAAAAACAAATCACTATGGACAATGCAGCTCCCACGGGATTATTGCTATAGTCTCAACAGAAGCCTTTCAGGCCAGAAGTAGGCAAGGTAACATATTCAAGGTGCTGAGAGAAAAAATCTGCAAGCCAAGAATATGATACCTGGAAAAACCGTCCTTCCGCAATGGAGAAACAAATGCTTTCAGATGAACAAAAGCTGAAGGATTGTATCCACTAGACCTGCCTTCCAGTAATGCTAAAGGGACTTCACAAGCTGAAACAAAAGGATGCTAGACAGAAGTATGAAAGCATATAAAACTATACAGCTTCTTAGTAAATGTAAAAAAAATATTAGAGAGTACTTTAATACTGTAAGGGTATTACAAAAAAAAAAAAAAAACCACACCTTTAATTCCAGTATAGAATTTAAAAGACAAAAGCAAAAAAACAACTATGATAGTAAAACTATGTTAGTGGATACAATAAATTATATAAAGGTGTAATTGTGACATCATTAACAATGCTGGGAGTGGAGAGATGCAAAAGAGTTGGGTTTTACATGTAGTTAAAATTTTTATCAGCTTAAAACAGATTGCTATAACCATAACATGTTTTGTGTAAGCCCTATGGTAACCACACACACACAAATACCTATAGAAGATACACAAAAGAAAATGAGGAAGGAATCAAAGCATGTGAGTATAAAAAAGTCAGCAACATACAAGGAGGCAGAAGGAGAGGAAACCAGGGACAAAATAGCTACAAGACAGAAAGCAATGAACAAAATGCCAATTAACTAATTAGTAATTAGTTAATAAACTCCTCAATCAAAAGACATAGAGTGGCTGAATGGATTAAGAAAAAAGACAGTATATACTGTCTATGGGAGATCCACTTTATATATAAAGATACACATAGGGTGAAAACAAAAAGAAGGAAAAATATTCCATGCAATTAGTAACCAAAAGAAAGCAGAAATGGCCATATTTATATTAGATAAAACAGACTTTAACTAAAAAAAAACTGTCACAAGAGACAGAGAAGGACATTTTATAAAAATAAAAGAGCCAGTTCACCAGAGAGAATATGACAATTACAAATATATACTGACTGAACATTATAGCACCCAGACATATGAAATAAACATTATCAGAACTGAAGAGAACAGTAAACTGTAACACAGTAATAGTAGGATATATCAACACCACACTTTCAATAATGGATAGAACAACCAGACAGAAGATCAGTAAGGAAATAGAGGGCCTGAGTAAGCCAAAGGGACCTAACATTTATACAGAACATTCCACCCAACATAAGCAGAATATACATTATTCTCAAGTGCACATGGAACACTCCCCAGGATAGATCACATGTTAGGCCACAAAACAAGTCTCAACCAAATTTAAGAAGATGGAAATTATACCAAGTATCTTTTCTGACTACAATGGAGTAAAACTAGAAACCAGTAACAGAAGGAAAATTGGAAAGTTTACAAATATGTGGAAATGAGACAACACACTCTTGAACAACCAAGAGGTCGAAGAAGACAAGGGAAATCAGAAAATATCTTGATACAAATGAAAATAAAAATACAACAAAGCAAAATTTATGGGATGCAGAAAAGCAGTATTAAGAGGGGAGTTGATAACAGAACATGCCTACATTGAAAAAGAAGGCTCTCAAACCAAGAACGTGACTTTATGCTTCAAGGAACTAGAAGAAGAACAAACTACACCCAAAGTTATCAGAAGGAAGAAAATGTTAAAAATAAAGGCAGAAAAAAATGAAATAGAGATGAGAAAAATAATAGAAAATCAACAAAGTACTGAGTTGGTTTTTAAGATCAATAAAATTGACAAACCCTTAGCTATACTAAGTAGAACAAAAAAGGGAAGGCTCAAGCTTAACAAAAATCAGAAATGAAAGAGGAGACTTTGCAACTGATGTCATAGAAGTAAAAAGGATCATGAGACTACTATGAACAATTACATGCCAACAAACTGGATAACCTAGAAGAAATAAATTCCTAGAAAAATACAACCTGCACAGATGGGATCATGAAAAAAATAGAAAATCTGAACAAATAACTACTAAGGAGATTGAATCCATCATCAAAATGCTCCCAACAAAGAAGAGTCCAAAACCAGATGGCTTAAAGGGAGATTGCTACCAAATATCTAAAGAATTAACACCAATACTTCCTGAATTCTTCCACAAAATTGAAGAGGAAAGAACATGTCCAGACTCATTTTCTGAGGCCAGCATTACCCTGATACCAAAGCTAGACAGACACTACCAGAAAATGACAGACTGATAGCCCTGATGAATATGAAGCAAAAAATCCCCACTAAATTATGAGCAAAATGAACTGAGTAGCATATCAGAACTATTGTATATCATGACCAAGATACATGATGGTTCAACATATGAAAACCAAAAAATGTAATATACCATTATCAGGTGAAGGACAAAAATCACGTGATCATCTCAACTGATGCATAAAAAACATCTGACATGGGGTTATGGACATCGGGGGAGGGTGTGTGCTATGGTGAGTGCTGTGAAGTGTGTAAACCTGGCGATTCCCAGACCTGTACCCCTGGGGATAAAAATACATTATATGTTTATTAAAAAATAAATTAATTAAAAAATAAATTAAAAAAGCTTCTGACAAAACTCAACACCCTATCTTGATAAAAACACTCAACAAACTATGTACAGAAGGGATGTACCTCAAGAAATTAAAAGCCATACATGAAGAGTCCACAGGGAACATTCTACTGAATGGTGAAAGACTGAAGGTTTTTCCTCTAAGGTTAGGAACAAGGCAAGGATCCCCATTCTCCGCACTTTTATTCAAAACAGTACTTGAAATCTACCCAAAGATATTAGATAGATAAACAGATGAAGAAATAAAAGGCATCCAAACTGGTAAGGAAGAAGTAAAATTATCTCTTTTCATAGATGACCTGATCTTATACGTAGAAAACCCTGAAGACTCCATAAAACAAAACAAAACAAAGAAAAACCTATTAGAACTAATAAATGAATTCAGTTAAGTTGCAGAATAGGAAATTGACATACAAAAACTAATTCCATTTCTTTCTTTTTAAAAAAGATTTTATTTACTTATTTGATAGAGTGTGAGAGAGTGCATGAGAGAGGGGTGAGGGGCAGATGGAGAGGCAGACTCCCCACTGAACAGGGAGCCTGATGCAGGGCTTGATACTGGGACTCCAGGATCATGACCTGAACCGAAGGCAGATGCTTAACTGATTGAGCCACCCAGGCGTCCTATTATTTGCATTTCTATACACTAATAATGAATTAACTGAAAAGGAAGTTAAGAAAACAATCGTATTTATAATGGCATCAGAAGAATTAAATAGGGGCACCTGGGTGGCTCAGTCAGTTAAGCGTGTGCCTTCAGCTGAGGTCATGATCCAGGGTTCCTGGGATTGAGTCCCATATGGGGCTGCCTGCTCAGTGGGAAGCCTGCTTCTCCCTCTCCAACTCCCCCTGCTTGTGTTCCTTCTTTCACTATCACTCTCTCTGCCAAATAAATACATAAAATCTTAAAAAAAAAAAAAAAGGATTAAATACTGGGGTTCCTGGGTGATATGGTCAGTTAGGCATGCAACTCTCAATCCCAACTAAGGTCTTGATCTCAGAATTGTGAGTTCAAACCCCACATTGGGTTCCACACTAGGTGTGGAGCTTACTTTAAAAAAAGAAGAAGAAGAAGAAGAATGAAATAGTTAGAAATAAACTTGAGAAAGAAGGCGGAAGACTTACACATTGAAAACAACAAAACATTGCTGAAAGAAATTAAAGTAGATGCAAATAAGATATTTCATCTTCATGGACTGGAAGATAATACTGTTTAGATGCCATAGTACCAAAAGCAATTGACAGATTCAATGCTACCCCACTGAAATCCTGGCACTTTTTACAGAAATAGAAAAAGCAATCCTAAAATTGATATGGAACCACAAAAGACTCAAATGACCAAAGTAATCTTGAGAAAGATTGGCAGAGATTAACAAAACTGGAACATTACACTTTCTGATTTCAAAATATATTACAAAGTACAATAATCAAAACAGAGTGGTATTGGTGTAAAGGTAGACATGTAGAACAATGGAACAGAATAGAACCCAGATATAAACCCATGCACATATAGCCAGCTGATGGTCAACAGAGAGCCAAGAATTCAAAATAGGGAAGGATAGTTTCCTAACAAATGGTGTTGGGAAAACTCAGTATCTACATGTAAAGAATGAAATTGGATCCTTATACCATACATAAAATTCAACTCAAAATGGATTTAAGACTTAAATGTAAGACCCGAAATCATAAAACTCCTTGAATAAAACATGGGGGAAGTCTTCTTGATATTGGTCTTGGTAATTTCTTGGATACAATACCAAAAGCTCAAATAGACAAGTGAGTCAACATCAAACTAAAAAATTACCAAACAGCAAAGGACACTATCAATAAAATGAAAGATAACCTGCAGAATGGGAGAAAATATTGCAAACCCTATATCTGATAAGAGCATCTAATATATAAGGAACTCCTACGACTCAATTGCAAAAAAAAATAAATAACAAATAACCTGATTAAAAACCAGGTAAGGGGGTCGCCTGGGTGGCTCAGTGGGTTAGGCCGCTGCCTTCGGCTCAGGTCATGATCTCAGGGTCCTGGGATCGAGTCCCGCATCGGGCTCTCCGCTCAGCAGGGAGCCTGCTTCCCTCTCTCTCTCTCTCTGCCTGCCTCTCTGTCTACTTGTGATCTCTCTCTGTCAAATAAATAAATAAAATCTTTAAAAAAAAAAAAAAACAGGTAAGGAATAGACATTTCTCCAAAAAAGGCATACAAATGACCAACAGGTATAAGAAAAGGTGTCCACCATCCCTAATCATCAGGGAAATGTTAATCCAAACAGACACTATCAAAATCCAAATGGTCACTATCAAAAAAGAAAACAAGTGTTGGTGGAGTTGTGGAGAAATTGGAACCCTTATACACTGTTGGTGGAAATATAAAATGGTGCAGCTACTATGGAAAATAGTATGGAGATGCTGCAAAAAATTAAAAAGTGAACTACCATATAAACCAGCAAACCCATTTCTGGGTATGTATCTAAAAGAATTGAAAGAAGAGTCTCAAAGAGATATCCATACTCCCACATTCATTGCAGCATTATTCACAATGGCCAAGATGTGGAAACCACCTAAATGTGCATGAGTGTAGAACAGACAAGGAAAATATGGCATATGCATACAATGAAATATGAATCAGCCTTTAAAAATAGGGAAATCCTGCCATGTACAACAATATGGATGAAACTTGAGGATGTTATGCTAAGTGAAATAAGCCCATCACAGAAGAATAAATGCTACATGATTACACTTATCTTAAATAGTCAAACTCATAGAAGCAGGGAGTAGAATGTTGGTGGCCAGATGCAGGAGAAATGGGGAGCTATTGTTCAATGAATATAAAGTTTGAGTCAAAAAAAAGTTTTAGTCATGCAAGAGAGACGAATTCAAGAGATAAGACAGCACCTATAGTAATAATACAACATAGTGCCTACAGTAACAATACTATTTGTTCGCTTAAACATTGTTAAGAGAGTACATCTCACGGTAAGTGTTCCTACCACAATAAAAAAAATAAAATAAAATGTATGGACACAGAAAAGTTGAAAGTAAAAGGATTTAAAAAGATAGTGTAGGCAATTACTAACCAAAAGAAAGCCATTGTATAGCTTTGTTAAATGAAAAAGCATAGACTATAAAGGGAAAAATAATTTCTATGGTTAAAGTGGGCCACATAATGATGAGTTATAATTTATCAGAAATATATAATAATCCTGAAACTATGAGCACCCAGTAAAACCTCAACAGTCAGGAATGACCTTGCTACTTCTAGGTGAAAGCTCTAAGAATCCATGTGTGTTGCTACGTGCTCTCTTTTCCCCCTGCCATGGTAATCAGGGCTGTTCCAGATACTGCCTTCTCCATCAACCTGGGTCCCAGCGTGGGGATGATAATACTGACAACACTCCTAGCCAGTTCATGATGGACATGGAATATGAACAAAAAATAAATGTTTGGGGCATCTGGTTGGCTCAGTGGGTTAAGCCTCTGCCTTCGGCTCAGGTTTTGATCTCAGGGTCCTGGGATTGAGCCACTCATGGGCTCTCTGCTCAGCGGGGAGCCTGCTTCCTCCTCTCTCTGCCTGCTTCTCTGCCTGCTTGTGACCTCTCTCTCTCTCTCTGTCAAATAAAAAAATAAAATCTTAAAAAAAAAAGAAATAAATGTTTAATGAGTTCTTTGCTTTTGACAGTCTTATTGAACTATAATTGACACAGGATGAACTAAACACATGTAAAGCATATGATTTGATAAATTTGGACATAGGTATACACCTACAGAGTCATCAGTACAATCAAGATCATGAGCATATGAGTTATGGTCCAAGATGGTGACCTAGCAAGACCTTGGACTCACCTCCTCCACAAACACACCAAATCTGCACCTATTTATAGAGCGATACTTCCCAAAGGAGAACTGAGGTCTGACCAAGCAGTGGTGTCTACACAGCAAGGGGTAAAAAGACCACACTAGCAGCTACTAGAATATAAAGATCCAGCCCTAGAACCATGTCAGATGGTGAGAAAGCTGCTGAAACTCTCTCCGGGTTGGGAGGGCGAGCTGGGAAGTGCCACAGTTTAGAACCCCCCCTCCACCCTGAGTTGGGAACAGGGTCTGGGCACCATTGCTGGTCTGCTGCCTCAGTGAGCAGGGGCCCCTAGCCCACACCATCCCTGGACCCCTGGGGCACAGGAAAAAAGCCATGGTTTAAAACTGCACTAGAATATAAAAGATCTAGGCCTAGAGCCCTACCAGACAGCAGGGGAGCTGCTGGAACTCTCTCTGGGTCAGAGGGGCCAGCAAGTGCTATGGTTTACCCTTCCTCCCGCCACCTTGATGGTATGGATGGGAGCAGGGTCCAGGCACCTTAGCCCTAGCGTACACCAGCCCCAGATGTCTAACCAAGGTGACCCCAGCATGGCGCATGTACACTGGGATACCCCTGGTCAGCCCTCACTTCAGCCCCAGCTGTCTTGCCAAGGTGAGAAAGCACCCTGGAACACTCCAGGCCTGTACCACCTTAGCTCCAGGTGACAGAGAGAAGCTATATGAACAGGTACTAGTGACTGAGATGTCTTATGGGTATGGGTGCTCGGTGGCCCTGGTTCACTACAGAAGTACCTCTGTGAAATACACTCTTCTATGGTGATAGTTTCCAAAAACAATTATGGGAGGGGCGCCTGGGTGGCTCAGCGGGTTAAGCCTCTGCCTTCAGCTCCAGTCATGATCCCAAGGTCCTGGCATCGAGCCCCACATCGGGTTCTCTGCTCTGCAGGGAGCCTGCTTCCCCCTCTCTCTCTCTCTGCCTGCCTCTCTGCCTATGTGTGCTCTCTGTCTGTCAAATAAATAAATAAAATCTTTTAAAAAAATAAATTATGGGAAATAAACTAGATAGACTAATGTAACATAAATCATGTATTTAAATTGGACCAATTCCTAAAAGATAAAAATTGGTATTGTTAGGAGTGTGGTATCTTTTTAAAGCCCAACTATCAGGGCACTTGGGTGACTCAGTTGGTAGAGTGGCTGCCTTTGGTTCTGGTCGTGATCCCAGCATCCTGGGATCGAGCTCCACATTGGGCTCTCTGCTCAGTGGGGAGCCTGCTTTTCCCTCACCCTCTGCCTGCTGCTCTACCTTATTGTGCTCTCTCTTCTCACTCTCTCTGTCAAGTAAATAAATAAAGCCCAACTATATTTTGGGCAAGTCCCATCCAACATGGGACTTGATCCCAGCACTCTCTTTTTTAAAAGATTTTATTTATTTATTTGAGAGAGAGAGAGAGAGAGAGACAGCAGGAGCGGGAGGGGCACAGGGAGAGGGAAAGAGAGAATCTCAAGCAGATGCCAGGCTGAGTGTGGAGCCTCATTGTGAGCCTTTTGACTCATTGTTTTTGGATAAATTTTACCACCACCAATCACTCTCAAATCAATATATAACTTTAACAAGCTGTAGCCACCAGTTTAAACAACTTGAATTAAACTAGTTTTGGGGGGCGCCTGGGTGGCTTAGTGGGTTAAGCCACTGTCTTCGGCTCAGGTCATGATCTCAGGGTCCTGAGATTGAGTCCCGCGTCAGGCTCTCTGCTTGGCGGGGAGCCTGCTTCCCTCTCTCTCTCTTTGCCTGCCTCTCTGCCTGTTTGTGATCTCTGTTAAATAAATAAATAAAATCTTTAAAATAAAAAAAGTAAACTAGCAGTTTCTATAATTTCTTAAATTTCTAATCTTCAGGACACATTAATCTTGGAACTTCTCTTTTCAGAAGGAGAAATAAACTTTAAATATAGACAATATCCAGTGAAGTCTTTCTACTCTATTAAAATTTGCCACAATGTTAAGCTTATCTATTAAAGAGAACATCTGTGAGAAATAAAAATAATTAAGAACATGTCCAACATCCTCAAGAATGTCTTCATGTCCTTTGTGATTCTCTTCCCCTCATCCCTCTTCACCCTCCACTTTGTTCCAGGTGACCACAGAATCTGCTTTGGTCATTATAGATTAGCTTGCATTTTCTAGAATTTTATATAAATAGAATCATATTGTGTGTATGTACTCTTGTTTTGATCTGACTTCTTTTTTTTTTAAGATTTTATTTATTTGACAGACAAGAAATCACAAGTAGGCAGAGAGGCAGGCAAAGAGAGAGGGGGAAGCCGGGTCCCCGCTGAGCAGAGCCCAATGTGGGGCTCCATCCCAGGACCCCGGGATCATGACCCAAGCCAAAGGCAGAGGCTTATCCCACTGAGCCACCCAGGCACCCTTGATCTGACTTCTTTCACTTGGCATAGTTATCTGGAGATCTATGCAGGCCATAGTGTTCATAAATCATACATCTATTTTTACTGTTGAGTGGTATTCCATTATATGGCCATACATTTATAAGTTAATCTACTCATCTATTGATGGGTATTTTGATTGTTTCCATTTTTGGCTGTTATAAATAAAGCTGCTATGAACATTGCTGTATGAACATATGCTTTCATTTCTCTTGGGGAAATTCCTAGGAATGGCTGGATCCGATGGAGGTGTACACCTAACCTTTCGAAGAACACTTTATGGGGCGCCTGGGTAGCTCAGTCAGTTACGTGTCTGCCTTTGGCTCAGGTCATGATCCCAAGATTCTGGGATCAAGCCCAGCTTCAGCTTCCTGCTCTGTGGGGAGTCTGCTTCTCTCTCTCCCTCTGCTCCTACCCCTCCCAACCCCCTACTCAGAGCAGCAGGCAAGCAGAGGGAGAAGCAGGCTCCCCACTGAGCTGGGAGCCCAACATGGGACTTGATCCCAGGACTCTCTTTTTTAAAAAGATTTTATTTATTTATTTGAGAGAGAGAGAGAGAGACAGCAGGACCGGGATAGGGAAAGAGAGAATCTCAAGCAGATGCCAGGCTGAGTGTAGAATCCAATGCAGGGCTCAATCCCAGGACACTGAGATCATGACCCAACCTGAAATCAAGAGTTGGTTGCTTAACTGACTGTGCTACCCAGGTGCCGCATAAATAAAATCTTAAAAAAAAAAAAAAAGAAACCCACACCAGTTTATAAAAATGTATTGTTGTGGTTTTATTTTCACTTCCCCAATGACATGTTGAAAACCTTCTTATGTGCTTACTTGACATCCATATATCATCTATGGTGAATTGTCTGTTCAAATATTTCCCAATTTTTAAAAAAGATTTTACTTACTTATCTGAGAGAGTGAGTGAGAAAGAGAGAGGCTGAGCATGAGCAGGGGTGCGGGGGTGGAATAGAGGGAGAGGCAGCAGCAGACTTCCTCACTGAGCAGGGAGCCTGATGCGGGGCTCGATTCCAGGACCCCGGGATCATGACCTGAGCCAAAGGCAGACGCTTAACCCACTGAGCCACCCAGGTGCCCTGAAATATTTCCCAATTTTTTATTGGGTTGTTTGTTTTCTTTTTCAACTAAAAACTTGTGACCTTTGAAAGATATTGTTAAGAGAATGAAAAGACAAGCAGGGGATGGGATGGGATTATAGAAAGTAGCACAAGGAGATCTTTGTAGTGGAAGAATAGTTCTGTGTTTCGATTGTGGTGGTGGTTACACAAATAGGCACATGTGATAAAATAACACAGGTCTATACACATACATCATACTAATGTCATATTCCTGGTTTTGATAGTGTATACTAATTATGTAAGTTATAATGGTGAGATAGTAGAAACATATGTATTAGTCCCTGCCCCCAGTTCCTGGCAGTAAAACTCTTATAATTCCCTAAGTCATAAGAGCGCTAGGAACATCTTTTGTTCTCATATTTGTTCTTTGGCCCTGGTTTCTGACACAGAGTTCCTAAGACTCTGGGAATTTCTTTTGTTCTAGGTGACTCTTCATGCACCCTTGGATGGGGGCTGGTCACCAGAAAGACCAAGCCATGATTAGAAGCTTGGAATATTCAGCCCTCCCCCCTCATTTTCTAGAGAGGGGAGAGGGGCTGGAAATGGAGTTAATAACTTAGCATGTCCATGTGAGGAAGCCTGTATAAGAATCCCTAGAGTATGGGGTTCAGGGGGCTTCCAGGTTAGTGAACAGATCCATATACCAGGGGAGTGATGTACTCCAACTCCACAAGGACAGAAGATCCTGTGCTCAGGACTCTCCCAGCCCTTGCTCTGTATATCTTTTCTAGCTGTTCATCTGTATCCTTTATCAGATTCTTTAATAAACTGGTAAACATAAGTGTTTTCCTGAGTTCTGCTCTGGTAAATATTTGGATCTGAGGAAGAGAAGGTCATGGGAACTTCTGATTTATAGTCAAGTTGGACAGAAATTGTGGGTAACATGGAGAGCTATTACTTGCAACTGGTATCTAAAATAGGGGACAGGGGTGCCTGAGTGGCTCAGTGGGTTAAGCCTCTGCCTTTGGCTCAGGTCATGATCTCAGGGTCCTGGGATCGAACCCCGCATTGGGTTCTCTGCTCAGCAGGGAGCCTGCTTCCTCCTCTCTCTCTGCCTGCCTCTCTGCCTACTTGTGATCTCTCTCTCTCTCTCTGTCAAATGAATAAATAAAATCTTAAATAAAATAAAATAGGGGACAGTGTTGTGGGGCCAAGCCCCTAACATATGGGATCTGGTGCTACCTATAGGAAGATAGTGTCAGAATTGAGGTGAATTGTAGGTCACCTATCTGGTGTCACAGAGAATTGTTTGTTGTGGGGAAAGCCCCACACACATCCAGTGTCAGAAGTATTGTGGGTATGGTAGTGGTGTGAGCTTAATGGGGAAACACAGGTTTCCAACTCAGTAACTAACCATGGAGGGAAACTAGGTGAAAGGGACATATATGATCTATCTGTACTATCTATGAAAATACCTGTGAATCTACAATCATTTCAAAACAAAAAACTAAAAAGAAAAAGACAAACACTGACTTCTAAAATAAATGGTGTTTGAACAATTGATTAGATATTAGGGAGAAAACAAAATTGGATTTCTATCTCACAATATATATACAGTAAATTCCTAGAGTTTTAAAAACATTAATACAGAAAATTATTAAAGAAAATAATATAGGATGGGGCCACTGGGTGGCTTAGTGGGTTAAGCCTCTGCCTTCAGCTCGGGTCATGGTCTTAGGGTCCTGGGATCGAGTCCTGCATCGAGCTCTGCTCCTCAGGGAGCCTGGTTCCCCCTCTCTCTCCACCTGCCTCTGCCTACTTGTGATCTCTCTGTCAAATAAACAGATAAAATCTTAAAAAAAAAAAACAATACAGGACGCGTCTTCATGACTGCAAGATAGGAAAATATTGCTTAATCTGGTCAAGAAAGAAAAGGAAAAAATTAACAAATTGGACTATATGAACATTAAACATTTCTAGTCACATAAAGAGAGTGAAAAGCTACAAACTGAGAATGATTGCAACACATAAAAGTAAGTACAATTTAATATCTAGAATATATCATGTCTACAGATCAGTAAGAAAAGACAACTCAACAAAATGGACAAAGAAATGAACAGTGTTTTCACTCAAAAGAAAGCATAAGTCATCCATAAACATATGAAGGAACATTTCAGGTTCATTAGCAATCAGGGATAATGTAAGTTGAAACTACAATGAACTCCAGTTTCACAGCCACCAAATGTCAAGGTTGGATAATACCAAATGTTATAGCTAGAATGTACAGAGCAATGCGAGCTTTCATATGTTATTGACAGCAGTATAAATTGGAAAATCCTCCAGGAAAATAGTATTGCACTACCTTAAAAAGTTGAACATGCATGTGCCCTACGAGCTAGTAGTTCTACTAGGTATATATCCTAGAGAAACTTGCATGCGCACACTCAGAGACATGTAGAAGAACGTTTAGAGTGGCACTGTCCATAATAACAAAACAAACAAGAATAACAAAACGGCACGGATTGCATGGAGCACTGGGTGTGGTGCAAAAACAATGAATACTGTTACGCTGAAAAGAAATTAAAAAAAAAGTGACTCGTTTTATGGTTTCGAGATTTACGTATGTAATTACATGAAGTTGTATTCTTCGATTTTTACTGCTCTAGTGTGTGAATACCGCTGTATTAGGGAAATGCCATGACTTATTTATCTAATCTCTTCTATAAAAGCACTAAAGCCAGACCGTTTCTACTAAATGTTCAAGGGTACAGATAATTCTTATGCACATTATTCCAAACGGGAGAAATTTTATCCAACTCGTTTTTAAGATGTTAATGTAGTATTGATACCAAGACCATTTAAGGGCTGTAGAATGGACAATCTCATTTATGAACATGGAAGCACAAATTCTAATCCAACAGTAAAATAAGGTATTGCAGCCAAAGTACAGCTTATTCCGGGAATGTAAGGGTTTTTTGGAAATTAGAAACCGTCTCTGTTTTTGGCTTCCTATCCCATCCCACTACTTCTTCCAAGCAGTAACACAGGCAAGGAGCTCCACCCCAGCAGTCCGCCAGTACTGTTACTGTGACGAGGCCCCATTATACAGAGGACCCGGGAGTGAACATCTGAGCTCATTCATACGGAAACACTAATGATTTCAACACACAGATAAAACAGGCTGGCAACTCCATGATTCACTACTTAAACTGACCAGACTAGAGTCACCAGGAGCAATGGCCGTTTTATGGATCTGGAACCCTGAAGCTCTCTTGAGTAAAAAGGCTCAAGATAATATTTTCTTTCATGACATGACAAGCCTTTGCAAAAATCCCTTGTGCTTCCCCAGATCTCCCTAAGCAGAGCTAATTGCTAATTTCTAATTTCCGTTTATTTCATTTGTACGTGGTATTATTACTTCGGAGGATCACCCTTTTACAGTCATCAGTGTAATGGATGGATTCAGGCGAGGGTCACCCATGGATGTTAAAGGCACTGGATGAATGATGTTTGCAGGATAGGATATTTATGCAGTTCCCAAGTATCACTCTGTAGGTTACTCCACTAACTACAAAGAGGAACCCTTAAAATGGAGATCTGATGGACATCACCTGAACCAAGTGACCAAACTCACCATCGCCTGTAAGAGAAAAACTATGATGTGATGTACTGGGAAGCAAACATCATGTACATAGTATTTTTGCCAAGAATGATGAGCCTGAATCTAATTGTGGGGGCAAATGACCAAATCAAGATTGTGGGACATTCCAAACGATAACTTCCCTGGATTCTTCAGAAAATATTATTGGCATGAAGGACTTTCTATATATAATGTGCACATGCCCAGCATGTGTGTGTGTGTGTGTGTGTGTGTGTGTGTGTGTCTGTGTGTGATTAAAATAAAGATTAAAGGATACTAAAAGAGGCTTGACAACCAAAGGCAATATGGGATCCTTAAATGGAACCTCGATCAAATAAGGAAAAAGGTTACCAAGAAAGCAAGGAGGACAACTGAAGACATTTTAATATTGTATATTAGATATCATCATATTAATGTTATTTCTTAGATGTGATAATGGTATCAGAGACGTGTAGGAGAATGCTCATGTTATTAAAGAGTCACATGTAGGGGCTCCTGGGTGGCTCAGTCAGTGAAGCATCTGGCTCTTGATCTCAGCTCAGGTCTTGATCTCAGGGTCATGAGTTCAAGCCCCATGTTGGACTCCATGCTGGGCAAGAAGCCTACTTAAAAAAAAAAAAAAAAGAGTTACATACTGAAATATTCTGGTATGAAATGTCATGATGTCTGGAACTTTCAAATGGTTCAACAAAAAAGAAAAAATATATAGATGGGTACTTAGATAAATAAAATGTGACCAAATGGTAATAATGGTGAATAATTGGTGAATCTAGGCATTGGATAAACTATTAATTTGTTATACTATAATTTTACCTTTTGGGGGGATTATTTTTCAAAATAAAAATTGGGGAGAAAAGCAAAACCAAAAAAAACTAAAAAATGCATCTAACGCAATTGGACAGAGGTAAAGGCAGCAGGGGATAGAAGAAATCCAGTGCAGCCGTTACTGTGGCTTTAATCCTAATTGGTTAATCACCCACTGTGTTCTTGAAATCCTCACTTTTGCAGTCATAAAAATGGAAACATTCCATAATCTGTGCTTGTTTCTCTTCTCTCTCTTCATAAGGTCTGACTAATCTGAATAGTTTCTCCTGAATTTACTGACGTAGTTTTATTTTTCTAGTTAACCTTGGTTTCTCTCTCCTCCTGTACAATACATTTCTGTAGGAGCGCTGACGACACTGACTCCATCTTTGGCCCTCCATTTTGTTCCTGTCTGTGTGATGACCTCCCTAGAGCCTACATGTTCCAGGCCCCATGGAGGTTAAGGTATGCCCTGATCTTCCCGAAAGTCATCCACCACAAGGCACCATGTTAGATAACTGGTAGAAAGGACTGGTGCACAGAAGACCCCACTTGAGATAACTAGTAGAGATCTTCAGGCACGCAGATGGGGCCACTTCAGATAGCATTACCCTTTGTCCTCACCACAATGCCTCTCACTCTGTAAAAGCTGTGGCTTAAGGTCAAGAGTGGACAAAAAATAGCTGTGCAGTGTTTGTCTGTCTGTTTGCCTAATCCTCTTCTCAGTAAGTTACCCTGGCTAGAACTGTATAAACGGTAGGGAGTGGTTTGCATTGTTTTTGGGTTTCAAAGGGCCTTCTCGGTTTAGAGAATACTTTCCTAATCCTCCTCCACCTTGTAACAATTTCCCTTCTCAATTTCCCCCCGCTTTGACCAATGCTGTCCTTTCAAAAATGGAAACCACCTTGATAGATTAAAGGAGGTGTAAAACCATCTGATCATCTCCCTTGATTCGAGGAAAACATGCAATAAAATTCAGCGCCCCTGGAGTGTCTGGGTGGCTCAGTTGGTTAAGCACCTTAGGCTCAGTTCATGACCTCAAAGTCCTGAGATTGAGCCCCATTTAAGGCCCCCACTCAGCCAGGAGTCTGCTTCTCTCTTTCCCTCTACTCCTCCCCCTGCTTGTGCTCTCTTTCTCTCTCAAATAAATAAATAAAAATATTTTTAATAAATAAACACAGTGCCCCTTAAAAAATAAGAAAACTTCCTTAAAATGAAAAGAGCATCTATGGCAATATCTCTATCAGAACTTATACTTTAAAGTATGACTAAGGGGCACCTGGCTGGCTTGGATGGTTAGGCGTCTGCCTTTGGCTTGGGTCATGATCTCAGGGTCCCAGGATCGAGCCTTACATGGGGCTCCCTGCTCAGCAGAGAGTCTGTTTCTCCTTCCCCCTCTGCTGCTCCCCCTGCTTGTGTTCACTCTCTCTGTGTCAAATAAATAAAATTTTAAAAAATTATGAGTAAGCTTCTAAACCTTAGAAGCATTTCTTTAAACATTGGTTAACTAAGCAGGCCAATAAGATGGGGTACTTCTATCACCATTAATGCTCGGCATGATCCTGGAGGTGCTGACCAATACAATAAGACCAGAGAATGAAGGCAGAAGTATGAGGATTGGAAAGGAAGAGATTTATATGCAGGTTATATCACCATCTGCATAAAAAATAAGAAGAGCTAACATTTACTGAGCACTTAATATGTGTAGGTTCTGTTCAGTAAGCATTACATGTATAATGCACTCAATCCTACTTTTTAAAAAACTCTAGGAGATACAATTGTATAGATACAATTATTGTCCCCATCTTACAGCTGATGACACTAGGGCAGAGGAGGTAAGAAATTCACTAAAGACTAACTAAACAGTCTAATCCTAGGGCCCTAACTTATAACCACATTTTATATTATAACTTTATTGCCACCAATACAACTTGAAGCGGACAAAGACAGGAATGAGAAGATCCAGTGCATTAAAAGTAACATGTCTTTAGAGCTAGAGGAGAGGGCATAACAGTGGTTCTCAACCTTGGTTGTATGTTAGAATCTTTGAAGGAGCTTTGAAAAACCCTAATGCCCAGGCTGCACCCAGACTAATTACATCAGAACCATGGAAGAAGGGTGGAAAGGCCTCAGCTTCTAAAGAACAATAGAATTAAAATATCTTTTTTTTTTAAAGATTTTATTTATTTATTTGACAGAGAGACATAGTGAGAGAGAGAACAGAAGCACAGGGAATGGAAGAGGGAGAAGCAGCCTCCCCACCGAGCAGGAAGCCCAACACACAGCTGGCTCCATCCCAGGACCGAAAGGCAGACCCTTAATGACTGAGCCACCCAGGCACCCCCAGAATTAAAATATCTTAAGAGCACTCAAGAATTCACTCAAATTGAGACAGAAGTTTCCTTTCTTGCAACCTGCATGAGGTTGCAAATTTCGATCAGATGAATTACAGAAGGACGTAATTTGAACCCAGGAGAATGGTATGGACAAAAGTCCCTGTTATGGCAGCTATAAGAAGGGGTCACTGTATCCACATGTGGCTCAGGTTGAATCATCTTGGAAGCCTGCAAAGCTCAGGTCCTGCTTCCCAGTGTTGAATCTCTGACTGATAATGACCTTACTGTGTTAATAAATTGTCAACCCAATAGCCTCTGCTTAAAATGTCAACCTCAGCCTTCCTAAGAAGGTAACTGTATCAGAACCATGAACTGCTGAGCTGGTCACCTCAAGGTCACCCTCCCAGATGGTAACTCTATAATGGTTGTGAATTGTTGACCCAGTAATCTGAACTTCCTAGAGATGTTAGACCTTCTTTCTCAGTGATCAAGTGGCTTTCAAATGAGAAAAGGCTTAAAATTAAAAATAGAGATAGATGATAAATAAATCAAACCTATCATATTTATACTTTTGTGTTTAAAATATGTGTGTGTCATAATTTTGAAATAATATGGCATATTGAAGAATCTGGTAGATTATTCTATGGGTGTAAGATAATTTAAGTTTGGAAATAGTATTGGAATATCTGAAAACTAGATCTATTAGATTTATGTTACATATACATATATATAATAAATTTTTGACAAGTACTTGGGAAGGACTTGCTCACTAGGGCTGGAAACTAGATTGATCAGGCATATGAAGGGCATAAAATGAAAATAGAATATATGAAATTTACAAATATAGTTTAAAATGTTTGATGGGGGGGATGCATCACCTGGTGGGCTCAGTTGAAAGAACATGTGACTCTTGATCTCAGGGTTGTGGCTTTCAGCCCTATGTTGAGAGTAGAGATTACTTAAATATAAAGTCTTAAGAAATGCTTAATGGAATTACATATTATAAATTTTAAAATGGGATTAATTGTTTAAGAGTTTAGATCGTGGGCTGTCTGGGTGGCTTAGTTGGTTGAGAGACTGCCTTTGGCTCATGTCATGATCCCAGGGTCCTGGGATCAATCCCTGCATCAGGCTCACGGCTCTGCAGGAAGCCTGCTTCTCCCTCTCTCTCTGCCTGCTCCTCCCTCTGCTTGTGCTCTCGCTCTCTATCCAATAAATAAAAAAAATATTTTTAAAAAAGTCTTTTTAAAAAAGAGTTTAGATTGTTCTGCCTGTTACTTGACAATATTAAAATATCCATTTAAAACTAATTAAGATATACTTTTAAAGATTTTATTTATTTATTTATTTATTTGAGAGAGAGAAAGAGAGCAGGGGGAATGGCAGAGGGAGAGGCAGAGGCAGAGACTCTCAATCACGACCCTGAGATCATGACCTGAACCAAAACCAATAGTTGGATGCATAACTGACTGAACCACCCAGGTGCCCGAACCTAATCTATATACATATAAATAAATATATACGTGTGTGTATACATACATACATATATATTAAATTTAATTAATTAATTAATAATTAATTAATTATTAAATAATTAATTGATATCAAATATTTATTTATTAGAGAGTGCTAGTGAGGGGGGTAAGGGAGAGGGAGACAGAATCTCAAGCAGACTCTGCTCCACAGACATGGAGCCCAATGCAGAGCCAGATCCCACGACCCTGAAATCACAAAATGAACCAAAACCAGGAGTCAGATGTTCAACTAACTGCACCACCTAGGTGCCCCAACTTAATTAATATTTTATATAGGTCCAATAAATTTATAAATAGAGTAGTATAGTTGCAAAACTTTTAAGGCTTAAATAAACCAAGTTTTCAGTTTATAGATGAATAAATGTAATATTAATTTAAAACCCAAGATGCTTAGCATCTTTTCTATACACAAAATCTGCCCTCGGACCTGAAAAAAAAAATCACACTGATGTTATTATTATATATATTTAACCAATGAAGAACTGAAGCTCAGAAAGTTTCAGACAGCAGCAATCAACACCATGCCTGCCTGGCTCTAAAGCTTGTGCTCTTACCAGTGTACGTATGGCTTCTCTAAGTGACCACACCCCTAAAAATTCAGGTGACTTTGGAACTTGAGCCTCTGGGCTCAAATACAGCTAAAAAAATGTGGCTGCCTCTCTCCCAAATGTTCCCCCCAAAGAATCATTGCCTCTCATTAACTCTAACTAGCTTAAGGGTCTAATCTGGAACCAATCACTGTGTCTGGGGAAATGTGATGCTTTAATTGGCTGTGCCTGGAACTGACTCCAAGTTTGAGGAAGAGTCAACTCAATCACAAACACTCGGGCCTAGAGTAGAGATTGTGCAGTGTATGTGGGACATCACCAACTGGACCAACATAGGCATTGTGGGCATCCCAGAAAGGGAAGAGAAAAAAAAAAGGGGGGGATGGAGAAAATATCTGAAGAAATAATGGCTGAAAACTTCCCAAATTTGATGAAAGATATGAATATAAACATCTAAGAAGCTCCAGAACTCCAAGTAAAATGAAATCAAAGAGACCCACATTGAGAGACATTAGGATCAAACTTTCAAAAGACCAAGACAAAGAGAGAATCTTAAAAGCAGCAAGAGAGAAACAAATCATCAAATACAAGGGATCCTCAATAAGATCATAAGCAGATTTCTCATCAGACACTTTGGAGGCCAGAAGGCAGTGGCCTAACACATTCAAAGTGTTCAAAAAAACAAACAAAAAAACAAACAAATAAACAAAAACCTGTCAACCAGGATCTGTATGTGGCAAAAATGTCTTTCAAAAGGGAAGGAAAATTAAGACATTCCCTGATAAACAAAAGCTGAAGGAATTTGCAGCCACTAGATCTGAACTGCAAGAAATGCTCAAAGATGTCCTGCAAGATGGAATTAAAGGATACCAGAAAGTAACTTGAAGCCATATACAGAAATAGAAATCTCAATAAAAGTAAATACCTGGTAATTATAACAGTTAGTATTACTGTTAACAGTGGTTTGTAACTGCACTTGGTGTTTTCTACATAATTTGCACTAAGGAGAGCATTTGATGAAATGACAGTGTTATATGTAACTGATGAATCACTAAATTCTACCCCTAAAATAATATAGTATATATTAACTAGACTGAATTTAAATAAAACATTTTTATAAACATAAAATATGCATGTGCCTAGAAGTGTATTCATGAGGCTAAATAAACAAATAAGTAAAAATTTTAAAAATAGGGGTGCCTGGGTGGCTTAATTATAAAAGGTCTGCCTTTGGCTCAAGTCATGATCCAAGAATCCTGGGACTGAGCCCCATATTGGGATCCCTGCTCAGTGGAGATCGTGCTTCTCCCTCTCCAGGTCCCCTGTGCTTGTGTTTCCTCTGTCTCTATCTCTGTCATAAATAAATAAAATCTTTTTTTAAATAATTTAAAAAATAAAGAGTATAATACATTTAAAGAAAAAAAAACCCAATTATTGGTTTAAAAGCTGGTGTTACTGTAACTTCGATTTGTAACTCCAAATTTTGTTTTTGACATAATTTAAAAGACTAAAGAATTTAAAAGAATTTTAAAAGTTTTATGTTTTGGGGCACACAATGTATAAAGATATAATTTTGTGGCATTAGCAACCAAAAGGGATGGGGATAGAAGTGAACAGGAACAGAGTTTTTGTATCTTATTAAACTGTTATAAGTTCAAATTAGAGTGTTAAAACTTTAGGATGTTCAATGCAATCCCCATGGTAGCCACAAAGAAAATAGTTACAGAATATAAACAAAAGGAAAAGAGAAAGGAATTTAAACATTTTACAACAATAAAAAAAGTCAACTAAACACAAGAGAAAACAGTAATGCAGGAAACAAGAGACAAAGCTATTGGGCATATAGAAAACAAATAGCAAAATGACTGAAGTAAATCCCTCCTTATTGGTAATTACTTTACATGTAAATGGATTAAATTCTCCAATCAAAAGACAGACTGGCAGAATGGATAAAAACACTTGACTCAACTAAGATGCTGTCTACCAAAAACTCACTTTCGATCCAAAGACACAAGCAGATTGAAAGTGAAAAGAAGAAAAAGATATTCCACACAAACAGTAGCCAAAGGGAAGTAAAAATAGCTCTCCTAATATCAGACAAAATAGACTTGAAAGCAAAAACGTTTACAGATTACTAGGGGTATTAGCAGGAGGTAAGGATGTAAGAAAAAGCAAGTCAGTGACTACAGAGGATAGGTACTCTTAAATGACAGGGTAGGTATTCCTTCCACAGTGTGTAGTCACCAAGGCTATCCAGCAGGGAGGACTGCTAACCCCAGATCTGATGACAAGAACTGAAATGGGAAGAGTAAGGAGGAAGTGGACTTGGTTGTGGAGGTGTTTCAGTTTACACTCAGAGAACAAGAAATATTTTCCCATAAAGGACTTGACTTGAAATATCCCTTCTAGAGCTTGCCTCTGAAGATACATCTTGAAGAGTTAGACATGATTTTTGAAAGTATAAAATGAAAGGCTAAAGTTTGCCTAAGCTCCAGCACCCATTGCCCAAAGAATGAAAGGACAACGTTATAGATTTTTGACCCAGTTGTTTTTGAGCTAAGTGGTTTTTAAGAAAGCCAGCACAAGGTGGCTATATAGTAATATAATAATTATTATTATAGTAACCATTTAGTGAGCACTTGATGTGAGCCTGGTACCATAAGCCTCCAATACTCATAATGACCCTGTAGTGATATATGTTATTATCTTCTTTTCATAAATTAAAAAAACACAGTCTAAGGGAGGTCACAGAATCATATGTAGCATTACTTAAAGTTCTGTGCTTCCTGTGTCAAAGTCAGTCACGTTCTCAGCCACCACACTTCACATACATAAGCAGTTGCACTAGGCAGAGAGCATAGCACTGCCCATCCCCACCCCCCAGGATGATGGGCTGACAAGAAAGGAACTGCTTGACTTTTTTAGGTCTCAATTTGTTCAGCAATAAATGGAAATAAAAACTGCCTCTTTATTGAGCAGAGTGATGGGAGATAAGGCCAGTTTTTCCTCTTGATTGGATTTCAGAGGAGGCAGCTCAACCATGATGGAAATGGGAGGCTGGTTAAGAGAGTGTAGATCTGTTGGCAGCCCAGGTGCAGCTGCCTCATCTAGACAATCGGCATAATCATAATAGTATCTACCTGCTGGGGTGTTTCTAAAGATCTGATATATTAATAGACGTCATAGATTTAGAACAGTGTTTTGACAGGGGCGCCTGGGTGGCTCCGATGGTTATGCATCTGCCTTTGACTCAGGTCATGGTCTCTTGGTCCTGGGATGGAGTCCTGCACTGGGTTCCCTGCTCACTGGAGAGCCTGCTTCTCCATCTCCCTCTGCCGTTCCCCCATGCTAGTGCACTCTCTCAAATAAATAAATAAGATCTTAAAAAAAAAAAAAAAAAAGACCAGTGCTTGACAAATAGTACTCATTATCTAAACACCAGCTGCTATTGGTATTAAAGATAGAAACTAGGCTACCAGGGATCACTGTGGCCATACACATATGTAACCTCCAAGCAGAGAAAGGAGAGAAGCCCATACTCACCTTGGCTTCCTCTCAGTTGGAATTTAGTTGGGAGGATTAGCTAGCTATAATCTAGGCAAACAGAAAGGAGAACTCAAAGATATGATATGGATGAAGAAAGAAAGTGTTGGGAAATGATAATAGTTCCTATTTTTTATCATTCCTCTGATCAAACTCTGCATGAAGAGTATATCACTTGGTCTTATCTAATCCTTGCAGATCTCTGGAGTAAGTATATATTTTTTAAACATCTTTATATATTTATTTGTCTGAGAGAGAGAGAGAGCAATCGAGCAAGCATAAGCAGGGGAGCAGCAGAGGGAGAAGAAGAAGCAGACTCCCCACTGAGCAAGGAACCCAATGCAGGACTTGATCCCAGATCTCTGGGACCATGACCTCAGCCAAAGGCAGGCACTTAACTGACTGATCCACCCAGACATCCCTGGGGTAAGTATTCTTACCTGTGTCCCTTGTCTTAGCTTCTACTCTCACGTCTGTAAAAAGACAATAAAAACTGATGGGGGTTTGTGTCTAGGCAATATGGCCCCCAAGCCTGTACTTCTATCCCTTATCCTCATGGCTCCTTAAGGATCTGCCACTGAGAACCAGATGTCAAGGTCAAATGTTAACAAGGCGGGGACAGGGGGACTGAGACACACTGTAAACTACATCACAATCTGCATAAAGTTGTGTGGAAATAAATTATTAGCCTCGAATACTTTCATATACCTTGTTTAAAATTAGATTTTAAACCTTAGGCCCAAGTATCAGTGATACTTCATGAGAAACTTTGAGTGCAGTCTGTCACCACGAGCGCTTTTGAAATACAAAACACTAAAAAATCTTCTATCCTCTGCTTAGAAAGAAAGGAAAGTGGTGAGAGAATATTTACCTGCCAGTGTTTACAAAGTTTGGGTTAAATCTATCCTTATCCTTCATACTTCTTTCTGTCATAGAGAACAACTGAATTCTGAAGACCCCTTATGAGGAAAGGCAGTGAAATTCTTTTAATAGAGGTTCATTTCATAACTACCTTTCATGGGTTGTTGTAACCTCACAACTGTATTTTTATACAGAAAACTATATATGTTGAAATGAGGAAAGCTGTGTTGGTCCCCTCAAAGTTGTAAAATACGCCACAGGAGGTTGGATCTGCTCACCAACCCGTGAAAACTAACCTGCTGACCGTAACTGTGGATTACAATTGACACAAAATATCAGAACAGGGAAGTCTCATCTTACATTTAGAAACAAAAGTTCTGGGGTGCCTGGGTGGCTCAGTGGGTTAAGCCTCTGCCTTCAGCTCAGGTCATGATCTCAGGGTCCTGGGATCAAGTCCCACGTTGGGCTCTCTGCTCAGCGGGGAGCCCGCTTTCCCCCACCCCTCTCTGCCTGCCTCTCTGCCTACTTGTGATCTGTGTCTATCAAATAAATAAATAAAAACCTTTTTTTAAAAAAAAAGTTCTCATGTGATCTAAAGGCTCAACACAATCTAGCTCTCTGTCACCTCTTTGATCACGTCTACTTGTCACCCTAGTCCAGTGGCCTTGACCTCCTTGCTGGAGGCCAAACATGGTCTGCCCCTGCACCTCAGAAATTGCTGTACCTTGACTTAGAAGGTTTTTCCCCCAGGCATGTATATGATTTGCTCCCTCCCTCCCTCATCTGTGTTTAAATATCACTCCTTTGGGAGACCTGCAAATTATCTCATCTAAAACTTACCTATCTATACCTGCTCTCACAATCCATCATCCTCTCTTTAGACTGCCTTTTCCCCCCATAACACAAATCACCATCTGATACCTTATTATGCATTTGTTGATGGCTTATTGGGTCCTCCCCTCAGAATCATTATTACCTATCATTAATAACTCCCAGCCCTGGAATAATGCCAGACTCCCAGTAATTCATCAGTAAATGAATGAAGCAAAACAAAAGATCTGAGTTCCAAGACAGGAAACAGCTTGCACTGGCAATCTATCAACAGGCGGTTTAGGAGATGTCCAATGTCGGAGCCAGAGATAACCTTGAGAATGGAAGAAATCCCCAGGAAACCACAGAAATCTCGACAGTGAGCACTAGACTTTCCCAATAGGGTAGAAGGGGGAATGTGGACTAACTCCAGCTGATGCTGGCTTTACACATATGTTATCTTCTTTCATCTTAATATCACCACAGATGAGGAAATTGAAGATCAGAAAGGCGATTTCTTCAAAGTTATTCTGCTAAATAGCACGTTCTTTCCAAGATGCCTCATTGCTTAGGAGAAAGCTTGGCAAAGAGTGTGTGCCCAGTTAAGTAACAGTTGAAGGAATGAATGGACATGTTGTAGAGAAAGTGACAGTTAATTTACTCTACGTGAGATCAAATGGCCTTTCAGAGAGAGCAAAGGCAGACCAGGAAAAAAGCAGTTTGAACAAAAAGTTTTGGGTTAGTTAGGTGAGGAGCTGTTCAGGAAACACTGAACACATCACTGTCACTGGATCCTTGAGTGCTGAAGAAGCATAGTGGAAGTCAAGGTTTCCAAAATCTTGCCTGCTAGGTTAAGGAATCTGGGCTTTATCATGAGATAGTGGGGAGTATTAAGCCATAGAATAATGTGGTCATGCACTGCTTTAGGAAGGTCATTCTGGGATGCCAGGGATAGGGTCACCAAGTAGATTTGTTGTAATAGTCCTAGTGAAGGGTTATCTCTAGGGCTCTGAACCCCCTGAGAGGTTGAGGTTATCACCTGCCCAAAGAGTTCACACAACAGCCACTAGTTGGCAGCAATGTCCCAACGAGCAGCTTTCCCAGGGTTGTGATGGGATGTATCACCTGGTGGAAAACAAAACTTAGGTGGCAGGGTGATCTGAGTGGAGGGAACCCAAAGGCCCATAGGAGAAGGAGTATGTGGAGGTCAGAAGTATGTGGAGATCACTGCCTAGAGGATGGTTAGGTGAGGTGGGGGCAGTGGTGAACAATGAGGCTGCATCTGAGCTCTAGGCACTGATCCTGAATGGCCTTGAATTTCTGGATCAAGGAAGCTGGGCATTATCCCAAGGGAAATGGGGACCCAGGGAAAGTATTAAGTAGGAGAGAGACATGACCAGATGTGCATTTTAGAAATATTTGCCGTGGGGCGGGGGGCGCCTGGGTGGCTCAGTCAGTAGAGCATGAAACTCTTGATCTTAGGGTTGTGAATTAAAGCCGCACATTGGGTATAGAGATTACTTAAAAATAAAATCTTAAAAAAAAAAAAAAAAGATTTGCAGTGTGGGGAATAAGAGGAGACAAAAAGCAGAGAGAACAGTGAGATGAGATGAGATGAGATGAGATGCTGCAGTGATCCTGGGAGAAAGACGATGAGTAGCCAACAGCAGGGCCAGCAACTGCAATGGACAGGGTGGGTCAGATCTGTAGGTGATTTAGGAAATAAACATCCTAGGATGAGAAAGGGGGCTTTCAAAGTGTTGTTTTCACAGAAGAGAATTAATATTCTTTCCCTATTATTAAATACACACTCTTAATTGTTGGATTTTCTGCCTAAAACTGCACTGGAACAACTCAGATTGTAGAATGTCACTGAGTCTAAATTCTAGTTCATTTGCTCAACAGCCCTGAGCTGAGTCTGCGGTGGCATTCCTGGGGACAAAGGAGTGACTTAGCAGGGGCCTCCCCAGTCTGGTGGAAGGACAGCCACCTCCTGTGTCGGCAATGGAGGAAAGAGAGCACGCCGCGGGGCCCAGCGCGGTAACCCGATGCAGGTTTTCAGGGAGAGGAGGCTTTTGAGCCGAGGGTATCAGATGGAGGATCTCACAAGCTGTCAGCGAACTGAGCTAAGTCCTGGAAAAGAAGGCGGCCGAGTGCAGCCTCGTTACCTATTTACCCCCTTCCGTCGGAGACCGCACATGTCACCTTGTGCGCGCTAGGAATCCCAGCGGGGCTACACTCGCCAGGGGCCGGCACTCCAGCCGCGCACACACACCTTCCCGCACGCAGACCTTGGAGGGGGTCCCGCACCCGGGCCGGGGCAGCCAGGCTGTGATTGGTGGCGGCCTGGGGCCCCGCCCCTCGCCAGCCAACAGTGCGGCCGATTGGTGGAGACGGCGCGGAGCCCCGCCCTTCCTGCGAGGCGACGAAAGGAGCGACTTCCGAGCGAGACCTGGAGTACTGGGGCTGGGGTCCGGGGTGGGTGGCGGATACCCCGGCGGTGCTGGACTGCGCGGCCGGGAGAACAGGCGTCGAGGGGACGGAAGACATGCCTCCCGGGGCATTGTGGGCCACGGCTGGGGCGGGTCTGGGCTCCCGGCGCCTGCGCGCACCGCGCACTGTGGGAAATGGCCGGCGCGTAGGGGCGATTCCCGTGCCGGGAGGGGACAGGCAAGTGGGTTCTCGGGCATTTTCACACCCGGGTCTGGAGCCCTGGGGCGGGGCGGGTTTGGGATGCTGTCGGTTCTGTCCCGCTTCAGGGCCTCGGACTGGTGGCGCCACCGACTTGTCATCTTTCGTGCGCTCCTCCCTCCCCAACCATCCCCTGATGGTTTCCTTGCACCCAGCGGGAACAGCCTCCAGGGGTGTCGCCCTGAGCTTTTAAAAGCCCAGAGCTCATCCCTGCATCCTGGGCCCCTCTCTTTGCACTGCTCCTCCAGGCTCTCCCTAGAAGCTTATAAAGATAACTGCTTTCAACGGAACGTCTTTGGAGGCTCAAAAAGCTTCCTCCGTCAAACACAACACCTGGCCCCAACCCTTCAGGCTTTAATCCTTCAGGCTCCGGCAAGGCTAACCCTTTTCTGAACCAGAGTCATTTGTTACTTGGGGATGGATAATGCCTCAGATTCTTGTACCTAATGATGGCCACAGGCATTTACATTTACTAAGTACCTGTTTTCCCCTCCTTATTCCGTCCTACAACCATTCTCCGCGCCGAGGGAATTACAGTTCTGCGTGCGGTTACGAAGACTTCTACAGGCAAATTCCACCCCCAACCCGCTCGTCCAATGTTCTCAGTTGAAGCTCTAGGGACTAATTTCCTTGGTGCTTTGTTTCACAACTCTTCTCCACGTGCCCGCTGTGTGCCAAGCCCACTTTTAATGCCAAACACCCTGATGAACGAAATTGACTTCCACGAAATTGATACTAAACGGAGAAATCAGGAGTTGTAGGTAAGAGGAGGAAGAGTATATAGGAAAGGAGTATATAGGAAAGAGTATATAGGAAAAGTATATAGGAAAGTTCTTGAAATTCCTGGGTAGGAATGGGGGGTCAGAAGTCTTGAGAGGCCACAGTAGCATCTAAGCTGATCAGAGGGGGCATTTCCAAATGAAATGAAGGCAGCCTGACAGTGCTCACTGGGCCCATTGGTGGTGGTGTAGGACGTGGACGACTCAGGTATGGGTAAAGAGTTGTGTAGTGTAATTGTTAGGAGTTCTAGAAGGATTTGCTGTGAGGTTTCAGGCCTTTTTGGGCCTATCAAATGCAGATATAGTACCTACCTCACATTCAAGATAATACCTATCAAGTTTAGCACATCATTTTCTGAAAACCAGCTATCATGTGAAGGAAAAGAGGAATGCCTCGAATGCCAGCTTATTTAGATTTTCTCTGGGTAATAAGGGGTCTCCCAACCAAGTACTAATCAGGCCCAACCCTGCTTGGCTTCTGGAGATCAGTGAGGTCAGCTGCATTCACGGAGGAATGGCCCTAGACAGACAAAGCAGGAGAAGGGTGTTGATCAGAAGTGCTTGGATGGGACTGGATCTTGAGTCAGAAGTCCAAAAGGTCATGGTCGCTACGGCAGTTGCTTCTCTCCCATTCCATCCAAATCTCCCTACCCTTAACGCACAAGCATTTCAAAACCATGTTTCTAAAAACCAGCCATTTATATCTGTTTAGGTAAGTTACAGAAGGAGTAAGGTGGTGTATTTACAAATTGGTTTGTCCAGATATACTATAACTTAGTGTCTGTATTTAATATTGACAACCAAAAAATATATATAAATATCTTCCATCTATACACAGCAGGGCAGGAGTGTCTGTGGTCTTCTTGCGCAGTGGGTTCTCAGCCTCCCAGGGCCCTCCTCTCGTGATGATCGTCTGGCCCTCAGTGCAAAGGAGACTAGAAGCTGGTAGCCCAGTTGGCCCTTCCCCTCTCCTCCCTGCACCCCAGTGCTCCCAACTGGTCTCAGGCAAGGCAAAATTACTTTAAGTGGTTGGGTAGGAAGGGCGAACCCTAATGGAGCCTGACACTTAGGGCAGGGAGATCCAGGCCTCAGAAGACAGTGGCCACAGCTACCTCTTGGGATAGAAGCTTCATAGTTCATAGTTCGATTAGTGTGTCCTTGGTCATAGGTCCAGCCCTACAGATTAGCGTGGTGAGGAAGGCAAGTGTCTAGGCAGGGCTTGGTCCCCACCTTCAGGTACTGAGCCATTCAGGGTGAAGTCTGGGGTGTAGATAGAGGAGACTCTGGCTGATAAAAAAATAATAAAATCAGTAATAAAAAAATTATAAAACTTGTTGCTTGTCTGAATAGATCTGAGCAACAGTCTTGTTTTTGTTAAAATCCTGGAGCCATTAACGTCCTGAATACTCTTCTGGACATCATTGTTGGCTGAAGGAAGGAGCCCCAGGCCCAGCTCTGCTGAAATCTGTCAGTTTGGAAATCTTATCCAGCTGCCTGTGCTCCGAGAGATCCTTGGAGCTGCTGGGAGCAGGCCAGGCTGGTGGTGTGGGGCGCCTCACACTTGGGAATCAGCTCCCAGGGGGTGGAAGAGCTCCTCGGGTGTCTTGTCATTTTGGCTGGCTCCCCCCTGCCGGAAACCGGAAGCAATCTCGTCAAAGGTCCGGCCTTTCGTCTCAGGCACTTTGAAGTAGGTGAAGATGAAGAAGAGAACCAGTAGCACGGTGAAGATGATGAAGACATACGGCCCACACAGTTGCTGAAAGACACACAGATACACTCGCTTGGAGCATTGACCCTTCCCCCTGGCTGTAGGGTCTTGACCTGTATGACTTGGGGCCTTTGATCTGAAAAAAGGGAACAACTACGCACAACCCAAGGAGTGCTGGGATGATTAAATGACACTGCCTGCACCTGGCACATAACGGGCTCCAGGGGGCAGGGACCCCCCCCCAGCAGAGCAGAATGGAGACAATTCAAAGCTAAGAAAGAACCCTGGAATGGAGGTCAGTGTTTTTAGCTGTGTGATCTGGGCTTCGGAGCCTCGATTTCCTCCTCAGCAGGCTTCTGATGGAAGAACTGGGAGAGCACTTGGCACAGCAGTGCGAGGGGCCTGCAAGCTGGAGAGGAACGATGGGCGTGGAGGCGGGCGGCTCTCACCTCGACATACTGAAAGCACATGCCCACAATGAAATTCGAGGTCCAGTTGGAGAAGCCAGCAACAGCAATGGCAGCTGGGCGGGGACCCTGGCTGAAGAGTTCAGCCACAATGAACCATGGGATGGGGCCAGGGCCCACTTCGAAGAAGGCCACAAAGCCGAAGATGGCCACGATGCTGAGATAGGACATCCAGGGCAGCTGTTCCTGTTGAGGATGAGAGAGGGGTGGAAAAATGGATTAGGCGGTGATGGGACGCTCCAAGAAAACACACTGCTGACGTAGCCCAGGGTAGGGCTAAGAGCTCTGGCCTGGGAGGCAGGCGGCTTGGGGCTGATCCTGGATTGGATACATTAGGCTTGGGGCTGATCCTGGATTGGCTACATGACGTAGACTCTCCACTGGGTCTCACTTTCCTCATTTGAACAAAATGACCTAAGTCCTGTAGGGCGGGTGTGCAGTGGAGTGTACCCTTCGGGACAAGGGTGCACATGGGAGGGGCTAAGAAGAGGTTCCTGTGGTCCCCTAGCTCTGGATGCAGAGCAGTCTGCTGGAAGCTGAATGATGGGGAAGAACATTCCTGGGGTAAATGTTAAGGACTGTAAGGTGCCCAGCTCAGGACCAGCAGAATGGGTCCCAAACAGGTGGCCAGATATCATCATTGTCCTCCAGGAGGCCACCGTGGAAAAGCCACAGGCTTTGGTTCTGATCCCAGATCTGTTACGAATCCCCTGCAGCGTGCCAGACCTCTCAGCCATCACCAGACTCTCCAGACTTTGGTTAAGCTGTCAAATGAGCAAACCGCTGCTTCCTTGCCCCGGAGGTGGACAAATGAGGGTTTATGCAGCGAAGGTGGCTTGCACACGGTCACCGTTGTAACCAGCAGACCTGAGATGAGCTCCTAGCTTTGTCCTTTATCTGCTACCTTCCTCGCCTCACTGGACTACGTTTACCGCACCTGGGAACTAGGAATACTAACTGCACCCCACGGGGTGGTGGCTGAGAACGAGAGAAAGCACGCTTCCATGTGTTGGTGGTTGCGGGGGCTCCTATTTCCTGGGGCTCTTCTACAGATGAACTAAGGCCATGGATGCAGACTTTGAAAGGCTCAGTACTGGCAGAGCAATTCCTGGGGAGAGGATGCTTAGGTTATAGGGCCAGAGGTGCTGTGGCAAGAATGCACCAAACCCAGAAAAGCCAGGGCACGACCAGTCCTAAGTGGGTGGAAGGAGACAGCCTAGGGGGCCAGGAGGTCAGACCTGAGCCCGAGTGGGGTTGGGAAGAAAGGGGCAGAACTAGGGAGAGGGCAGCTCCCACCGGGGCTCTGGATGCCCCTGGCCAGGCTGTGGCTGTCATCCTCCTTCTGGGACCCGAAGCTCCTGGTGCTATCCCCCAACTCGTGCCACCCCACTCCCATAGCGTGGTCACTCACCAGCAACGCCAGCGCGATGGTCATGAGCACGGCACAGCCTGCCATGCCGGCCAGGCCGATGAGGTGCAGGGTCCGGCGGCCAGCGCGCTCCACCACAAACAGCTGTGGGCAGACATGGGGTCAGCGCCACCCGCTCCTGCTGCCTCTCTGACCCCCAACCCCATCCAGAGGCTCGTCGCCAATGCTGGGAAAGCCACGCGGCACTGCAGACACCAGGGAACACTGCACCGCCTCCCCGCTGGGGCTCAGCTTGGGGACTACACAGGATTTGAGGGGCAGAGCGCCGGATCCGGACGGCAGGCTAGGGTGACGGCTGGCCCCAGAGGGCGCAGAGCATTCTGGCTGGGACTGTGGGCAGCCAGTGCACTTCTTAGCATCCGTGTCATGGGCTGTTAGACTGGAGTAATGAACCGGACAGGCTTGGGAGGATGCGCCAACACGTACTTGCGAGAACCTAACGCGCTCGGCTCACAGTAAATGCTGCTGTTCGGCAGCAAGGCCCTGAGGCCACCTTGAGCCAGACCCCGACAGCTGAGTGGGGGCGGGCCCTAACCCTGACTCACCGACACGACAGTGAAGGCCGTGTTGACGATGCCGGAGCCGATGGTGGCGTACACAGGCTGCTGCACCCCCGCCTTCTCGAAGATGCTCGTGGAGTAATAGAACACCTAGGGGACGGACAAGTGGTTGGGGTTTGGCCAAGTGCCACAGCCATTCTCCTGCTGCTGTCCCTGCGGGTACAGGACCCAAGGCAAGGAAAGGATGAAGGGGACCCGGCACCAGGGCCCTGAGGGGTTTTGGCTCTGCAGGAAAGCCGTTCCTGCGGCAGGGGTGTTTGTTTTCAGTGGGGGATCTGGTCCCAGCACACACTTGACCGCAGGGTTTGGCTGCGGCCCACGGGCAAGGGCGGCTGAGGGGGCACTCACAGCATTGATGCCCGACAGCTGCTGGGACAGCTGCAGCACCACAGCGATGAGGATGGGCTGGCGGTAGGCGGGCGAGCGGAACAGCTCCAGGATGGTGACCTTCTTCTCCCGCATCATCTGCCGACTCTCCTCCTTCATCTCCTGCAGGTCTCGGGTCACATCAGCCGTCCCGCGCAGCTTCTTCAGCACTGCGGGGGGAGGGACCGGAGGGAAGGTGGGGGTGCCTCAGAGCAGGAAGGCGGCCAGGGCCGGGGGCTGGGGAGGAGGGCAGTGCCCTGCCCGTACCACTTTTGGCCCGGTTCTCCTCGTTGCGGTTGATGAGCAGGAAGCGGGGGCTCTCGGGGCAGAAGGGAAGCAGGACGCACTGCACCAGGGCCGGGATGAAGATGACGCTCAGCAGCAGGGGCCACAGGTCCTCGTTGCCCATGATGGAGTCCAGGCCGAACACCTGGAGGAGGCCGGGATGGAGGAAGCGGCCCCGGGCACCCCCGCCCTAGCCACCCCTGCTCCCAGGCCCGCTCCAGCCCGTGGCCTCCGCCCACTTTGTAGAGGGGCTGCCAGTCAGGCGAGGCGAGGCGAGGCTCTTCCGAACCTCAGTTCCCTCAGTCGTCACACAGGGAAAAGCAGGACCTACCTCACAGCACAAGTGGGAGGACACATGTGGCAAGGGTGAGTCACAGGGCATGGGGGCTTTGGGGATGGGGATGGGGAAGGGAAAGCCTTCTGGAGAGAAGGTGGTGTCCATGTAAAGGCATCAAGGCCTGGAGGCATGGGAGAGCCCGGCATGTGGAGATACAGGGGCAGGACAGGACACAAGGCTGAGGAGGCTGGGACGAGAAGGGCCAAGTCATCTGGACTTGGCTCTCATGCCTGGGAGGCCGTGGGGAAGTCATGAGTGGCGGAGTGTTCGCTGGGATCTGGGCCTACTAGGATGTGTGCCAAGAGGCCATCCTTCACTGCAGGGCTGCAGAAGGCTGGGTGAGAATTATCATCGGGGAGATATCTGGACAGAAACACGAGAGCCATGGAAGCTGTGGGGCACGCGGGGAGGGGACAGTGTGAGCAGACAGACCCCGCCCCGGCCTACCTGGGCAATGAGGATGCCGACGACGATGCCCAGCTGGTGCAGGGTGCCCAGGGCCCCGCGGAGGGCCGTAGGGGACACCTCCCCCACGTACATGGGCACGAAGCCTGTGGTCAGGCCACAGTACACACCAATGATGAAGCGGCCCAGGATGAGCATCTCAAAGGACTTGCCCAGTTTCGAGAAGCCCATGAGCACAGAGGACACGAAGGCCAGCAGGTTCATCATCAGCATGGAGTTCCGCCTGGGGGTGGGGTCACCAGTCAGGTGCGTGCCTGCATCTCCCCAGAGTCCCAGGGGCTAGGTCACAGACAACACCCTGAACAGGCAGGGAAGTCTCCCGTCCCCCATCTGGGACCCCCTAGCCACAGCCAGAACCCCTTCTGCTCACCGGCCAAAGCGGTTAACAAAAAGGCCCACAGAGAAGGAGCCAATCATGCCTCCTACAGAGAAAATGGCCACAGAGAGGGACCACAGGGTGGTGAGCGTGGCTGACGAGATGCGCTCCCCATAGCGGTGGATCCATGTCTGGTTGTAGAACTCCTCGATCACCTGCGGGAGGAGAAGCAGCCTGCTGGGGAGGGGAGGCAGCTGCCCTTCTTCCCCTTGCGTGGTCCCCTCCATGGGGGCCACTGACCACAGTGTGCCAGAGAGGGCCCAGCACCTGGCTGGGCCCCAAGCTCACTGCATGTCCTTAAGCCAAGTCCCTCCCTTTGGTGGGCTTCGGTTTCCCCAGGTGAGAAAGAAGGGGCTGGGCTCCATCTCCAAGAGGGGAGCCAGCTTTTTTTTTTTTTTTTTTTTTTAAAGATTTTATCTATTTATTCGACAGAGAGAGATCACAAGCAGGCAGAGAGAGAGGAGAGGAAGCAGGCTCCCCGCCGAGAAGCGAGCCCGATGCGGGGCTCGATCCCAGGACCCTGAGATCATGACCTGAGCCGAAGGCAGCGGCTCAACCCACTGAGCCAGCCAGGCGCCCCATGGGGAGCCAGCTTTTATGCTTCCCCCAGATGCAGTTTCCAGTACCCTTGGGGGTCACAAGGTTAACAGAACTTGCTAGCGGGAGGGGGATACAGCAAATGACCCACAGTGAAGTTCAGGCACAGGGTAGGGAGAGGTGCAGGGAGAAAGCGTCTCCTCCGACTTGCCCCCCCTCTTCTCTTCATGGCACCCAAGGCTCTCCTGGCCTCTGCGCCTTCTCCCCAACCCCATGGCTGGGGAGGAAATACAGCTGGACAGATGGCTCCTGGTTCCAGATGCTCTAGGATAAAGGAAGGGCAGCTCACTGACTCACTCACTGACTTTACCCTCAGCACCGGCATGCAAGATGTGCTCCTGAACCTCACACAACTGCCTTCTGACCCCTTGGCCCAGCTATTTGTGGGAGTTCCACCCCGAAGGATGACCCATGACCTCTTCCCCTGAGCCAGGTGCCAAGCTGGGATGTATGGGGAAGGCTAAGGACAAGGAAGCAGTTCCAGGAACTGGAAACACCTGCCCTAGAGGCCTGCCCCCCCACAGCCCTGCCCCCACCCAAAGGAGGGCCTGGCCTGATCCACCGGTTCTACCTGGACACATTCACCCTACTCTCAGGCAACGCGGCCACACACCCAGTGCCACGGGACCGGTCTAACCCATCCAGCCACATGCGTAGCTGGGCATGGACCCAACGTACCCAGAAAAGGCCTTCTGTGCACTCGCACCATCTCGCACACACACTGGTGCTCACAGTCTGAATATTCCTGGGTTCAGCCAGTCACAAACCTGCATGTCTCTCTCCGCTTCCACCACCTGCAGCTCAAACTCGGCTCCTTGCCCACCTAGCCCGTGCCCAGCCTGTCCAGGCAGCCCTCCCCGCAACACGCGGTGAATCCCTCGGCACGCAGCAGTGTGCTGCCGCTCGCACCACCTCCGGGCCACTGCTCTTGGACTTCCCTAACCCTCCCAAGCCCCAGGGGTCTAGCAGAGGAGAAAACGGTAGGCAGCTACCAACTGCCCAGGTTGGGGGTGGAGGGGGTCTGAGGCCCTTGGTCCCAGGACGGACCATCAAGTATGCTGGGCCTGGCCCCATGGCTGCAATGGGTCCTTGGCCTCTCCATTTCCTGCCCTGCTGCCATGATCGGTCCCAGGTCTCTGGAGATGGCTGACAGGCGGCCAGGGTCCAGGGGGTTAGGATGGGTTGACATGGGCCTGGGGAACAGAGGGAGGCAGCCCCCATCTGTCCCAGGGAAGCCAGAGAGCACAGGGGTTATGAACCTGGACAACAACTGAGTTCAGGTCCCAGCTCTACCCTGTTATCACAACCGTGACTTTGGGCAAATTATTTCATCTCCAATGGCAACATTAGCAATATCTACTTCAGAGTGCTGCAAGGAACTAATGAGTAAGAGTGCCTGCGTGGTGCCTGGGGACTGAGCCAAGGGACCCCCATCACGTTCCAGGACCGGCCCGAGGGCAGTGCAGACCAATGACAAGGTCCAGCCAACCCTGCATCCCATAATTCAAAGTGAAGGCTCCGGGTCAGATACCAGTCCGACCTCCCCACTTCCCACCATCTCTACCTCAGCTCTAGGACTCATTTCCACACTCTCCACGGTTATTCCACCTGAAAGGACCATCCTGCCTTAACCATGCTGAGAACTTGTGAGATCCAGCTCACAGGGTCCCAGGAGTCTGTCCTCTCTGAGGACAGGGACCCCAAGGATTCACACTGGGCCCTATCCCAGGGCTGGGGCCTATCCCAGGGCTGGTGTCAGGGACACCTGGTGAGGGAATGGGAGGCTGAAATGAAGAGAGGGCCTCAGGCTCTCCTCCTGGGAGCTTCTGCTTCTGCTCCTGCTTGTGGGGGAGGGGGGCAGAAAGAAGGCAGATTTTAACAAAACAAAACAAAGTGCTTCTGTTCTTCAAGGGCTAACACCAACCCCCAAGGAGGACTGGTTGGGAGAAGTAATGCTCCATTTATCAGGCTCTGCAGAGAACAGGCCGTCCTGGATAAGCGGACTGTCCAGATAAATGACACTAAGAACCCATCATTGGGGTGGAAATCTCCCTCTGTCAGTCTCACTCTGCTGCCCCTGGGGCGCTCTCCAGGGGCAGGGAGACCACCCCTCTGCCCCAGATAACCTTTAATGTTTGCATTTTGTAGTTCACAGGGTCTTCCTCTGCCCCCCGTGGTTCAGATGTTGTCTCAAGAGAACGCTCCACATACATCATTCTGATTTTTGCCAAGAAGCCAGATAACGGAATTACCCAAATTGCGTGCAGAGTCCACAAGCGCTGAGTAAGGGCTTACTCCCTAAATGAGCCTAAAGATGTGAGGCTGAGCTCTTTCAGCAGCTCAGGTCTTTAACCCTCTTCTTGGGGGCTGGCTGGGGATGCTGAGGTGGCCAATGAGAGGACCACATTTCCAGAGGCTCCCCGCCCCCAGTTAAGTGTGCTGCTTGTGGTAGCAAGTCAGAGGGACCCAACCTTGTCCAGAGCTAGCTCAACAGCTCATGAGCTCCCCGGCCACTCAGACCACTCAATGGGGATGGCTGAGGGTGAGGCACCAGTCCCCTCCACCTTCTCCCTCCCCGTCCCCGAAGCCCCAGCTCCAGGCTCATCCTTTCCACTCCCCAGTGGCACTTCCTGGCCAAGTTGAGGCTGCACAGTGGGTTCCTGCCTCTTGATCTGGCACTTGAGATTTCTGGGAAGAAGGTATGTCTGGTTTTCCATTTCTGTTGCTAGTGTGGGGACTCCGTGTCCTGTCCCCCCTGGGGGTCCATGGCCCACGTGGGCCTGAGCTGGCCTTGGGCCCAGGAAAGGCAGGGAGTACCTGGAGAATTAGAAGAACCTACACAGGGAGAAGCTCTGGGATTACCCCCAACCTAGTCTGTGCCCTCAGCGTCCATCCTAGCAGTGGCTGGGTGCCCCTAAGAGCAGCCTACAGTCCCCCAAAAGGACCCCACAGACCCAGGCTCCGCAACAGGGTCACTGGCAGCCTCCAAAAGCCCAGCTCGTACGTGAGGTGAGGCCAGGCTCGTGCTTCTCTGAAAGCTTCCACCTCACATGCTCCTCACAAGCCTTGACCCTGCTGCCACCCTGCAGGCAGTCAGTCACTAGGTCCCACCAAACAGATCCCTCCTGATCTGTCCTATTCTCTACCCGTGCAGCACCTGCCCTAGGTCTCACTGGAGTCTGCTCCTGACCCCTCCCATCAACTGAAGCGGTTCTGCTTCCCATGATTAATTACTCCCCATCATGCCATCAAAGCCCTGCACCTCCAATGCTCCACCCTTAGCCATTCATCCGCAGCTCTGCTCCCTTCCCAACCCTTCCCACACGACGGTCCGTGTGAGTGCATGAATGCTGGGAGAAGAACGGGGACTACCATGGCATCAGGCTCTCAGCAGTTGAGGGCTATGAAGGATCTCTGTCCAATCACCCTACTGACTGACCGTAGAAGGCAGATGCCCATCGGGGACACCGCAGGGGTCAGGGGGGCAAAGCGGGCCTGCTCTGGACAGCTGAGATCCCTGGACTAGACGGTTCCCAGTAAAAAGCTCTTCCTCAGCCTGCAATTTTCCTGGGGGTGGCGGGGGGAGGCTTGCATCATAGATCTGACTCCTCGGGAATCCCCCCCCCCGCTCCCCGGGCGCAGGCAACTGTGGGAGAAGAACCACATGTGTGCTTGTCTGTGGAGGAAGTTCAGACTTCCTCTGTGTCTGGGTAGTGTCGGTAGTCAGGCCCTGGGCATGAGGCAGTGTCTGCTGCCCAGCATACAGAGTAAGCTGCTACTCAAGCCACCTGAAGACAAAGATTATCCCAAGGAATTCAGTGCCAGAAAGGACCTGAAGGGAACTAGGGACCTGCCTCTGGGAGTCTTTCCTCAGACCCTGCCTGGCTGCCCCAGGCACAGAAACCCAGCAGTTCTACAGAGCCCCAGGACACAGACTTTAGCTCTCAGAAGATGAGCTTCCTAGGCTTCAAAGGATGGGAATGCTCAGGTCACAGGTAGTGAGTTCCCTGTCAGCAGGAAGCATACAAGTCAAAGTTTAGGGCAGAGATTGCAAAGTATTTTACGTAAAAGGCTAGACAGAAAAAATTAAAAATGGGCACAGCTGATTTTTCTCCACCACCCCCAACCCTCTAAAAATGTAAAAACAATTCTTAGTGCAAGGGCCTTACAAAAACAGTCGCTAGCTGGATTTGGCCTCCCTGCCAACCCTTGATCTAGAATTCTCAACTACTGCCAAGAGAAGGGGACTGCTTTGGAACCTCTGGCTGGTCTCAACATCCTTCCCTGTAGATTTCCTCTACCCCAGGGTCTTCTAGATCATCCTGGGAGGGAGAGTCAGAGCTCCCTCTCCAGCCTCTCTTCTTTGTCCTAGATGTTCCCGGGGGTGGAGGGTATGAAGGGGCTGAAGAGCTACCTAAGCTCTGAGCTCCAGTTAGAGAGAAGGGCCAGCTTGTCCAGTTCAGTCCCTCAGCCTGGCCTTGACCCCGACTTCCTAGTACCTCCTTTCCCCTCCCCCAGAGCTACCCTTCCTCAAAGCTTCTGTCCTGATAGCAACTCTCAGCCACACCCCAGGGTCAGCGGGGAGTTCCAGCAGATGCTACCGGTGGGGCTGGATAGATAGCCCCACCTGCTTGGTGCCCTGGGGCACCTCCCAGGGCCTGCAGAGGAGACTGAGAGAAGCCAGATGGATCTAGAAGCTGGGTCACAACCCCCCAGTAGAAGCTCCGACCACCCACGCTGCTTCTCTGAGAGAGCCCTGAGATGGCTTCTCTCTAAAACCCAGGCCTGGCCTTTGCTCTAGCTTCCTCACAGGTCCCTGGTCTCCAGGGCCTCCCCTGCCAGCAGAAGGATCTTCAGGTCCCCATAGCAGGCCCCGCTCACAGCCTTGCTTGGCTCCCCACTGCCCTCCCCTCACCATCCCCCCAGACCACCCAGGCACCCCGCATCTCTGCGTTTCCCATGCCCTTTCCCTGTCTTCTCCCCGATGGGCCCTTCATCACCTTTCAGAGTATACACAAACACTCCGAGAGCCATCCCCAACCCCCCCAACCACCCCCCGCCCCCGCTCCATCACAGTGGTTCTCAAACAGGGGCAACTTGGCTCCGCAGAGGACATCTGGCTATGTGTGAAGGCACTGTTGGTTGTCACACTGGTGGGAATGCTGCTCAATGAAACTACACCACTTAGGCCAGCACTCGCCCCCCACCACCAACGCCAAAGATCTCACCCTGAAGTTCATTTTGAGAAAAGCCCTGCTCTCCGGGCCACGCACTTTCTCCCTCCGCCTTCTCTGCTCCCACAGGGCTTGTGCACACTTCCATGGCTGCCCGGAGACAGCTCATCATCAGGAAACATGTATCCCCATCTAGACTCAATTTCAACATGGGGTAGGGGGAGGATTCATCTGTGTCACTAGGTCCCAGCAACAGGGCTAGATAAGCAGAAAGAGTAGTCACTAACTAATAAATGAGCCACCTCTCTGAAGGGCTGAAGTGATGACGCAGCTCAGACAGGCTGTAATGGTGTACGGGATTGTACAACTGTGTGTGGGAGACCGTTGAGAGGTCTGTACATGACTGAGCTTGACTTGGCCTGGAAGTCAGAGCAAGAGGGACCAGCTGTAGGTGTGTGAGAGTGTTTGGCTGCCCATCCGACTGTAGTATGGAACTGCCATTCCTACTGTGGTGGGCAAGGACGCAGACTGGAGCCAGACTCCCCGGATTCAAATCCCAGCTCTGCCGCTTACTAGCTGGGTATCTTTCGTTTAATTGCTTAAAATCTCTGTGCCCCCACTTTCTTGTAAAACAGGGATTCTAGGGCCTACCTAATAAGGTTATTATAAGAAACTGAAGGATGATTTTTGAAGCACTGAGAGCAAGACTTGGCACACAGTAAGCTGTAAGGGTTTGTGTTAGTGGAGATGGGTGAAGGGGAGAGGGGAGGACCTGGAACTCTCTGGATCTTGATGGAAGTTAAGGAGAGGCTGCCTGGAGCTGAGAGCCTGAAGCCTGGAGCCCAGCACAGCCCCAGCGGGCAGAGCCCCTCTTCAAGCTGGGTCATCTTGGGCTGACCTTGTCTGCTCTCCAGGCCAAGTTCCTCCTTTGTCAAACAAGGGTTGATGAGCCAGTGGACCATCAAGCCCCTTCCAGCCACAACTCTGGTTTCTGAGGCTGCCTTATTACAAGACATGCCCAACAATGTCCCTTGGCCAGGAACACATGCATTCTTAATGGCCTCTAGTCATCCCTTGTTGGCAGCTCGGCCATTTGGGGAAGGGAGAGGCAGTTCTCTCCACCCAGGACAGTGGTCAGGATGCCCTGTTCATTTATTTTGCTCTCTGTGGCCGGGCTTCCCCCCTCTCCCCTCCCCAGGAGACAGGAGGCCTGGCAGGGGCACCATAGGGATGTGGTCATCACTCCCTGGTGACGCCTGGAGGCCACCCGTAGCTCAGCCTCTCACTTTCCAAGTGACCTCACCAGTCAAAGCTTCCTCCTCTAGGAGGAGGAGATAACCCAGCCCCACCCGCCTTGCGGGGCAGCTGTGAGGAGATAATTTACCGGGAGGTGCTTTGTAAACATTTAAGATAATGTTATGATTAATTAACCACTTCCAGGAGGAAGCCCTTTGGGGCCTGTTTTATAAGCTCCAGCTTGGGGCGTCCTCACCATTAGTGGGGTACAGTCTCCTTCAGAGAGCAGGCCGAAGGGACCAGCCCAGGGCTGCATCCTATGAAGACGGGCAGTTGGGGTGTGCGCCGTTCCACATCAGGGCAACGCTTCTTGCCACTCCATCTGTGCACTGCCTGGGCCACCTCACCTGTCCCTCCTTCCGCAAGGGGCCAACTCCCCTTCAGGGTCTGCCCAGCTGCCAACTCCTCCTTGAAAGGCCGCCCCCATCAATCCCACGCCAGCATTAGCCTGCCTTCCTCCCTGCTCCATCCAGAGCCACCCCGAAGCCCATCATTAATTAGGAACCCCCCCTCCAATTAATTATGCTCTGGCTCTTCCCAAGTCTCCCCCGCCCCTTCGTAGTCTTAAGTTAGGGCTAGACAGGGTGGGGCCCAGCTTAGACCATGTGTCACAGCTCTACCCTCCCAGATTGTCTGGGACAGTGCCCTGCGCAGGAGTGAAAGTTTCGGAAGGACTGAGTCACAGGCCGCCTCCTGGCACAAAGGGGCAGCTCCAAGGCCAGCCATTATCTCTTAACTCTCTTGGCCATCCTATCCCCCCTTCACCATTTAGGTGAATCACAGCAAGTCCACTCCTGGTTGGAAGGGCTGGGCCAGGCTGACGAGAAGTACGTGCAAAGTACAGGTGTAAACACAGGGGCGCAGATGGCCACCCCCAGAAAGCCCGCTCCACTGCAGGGTGTGGGCAATCAGCACTGGCCCCTTGGGTCCTCACTGTGGACCTCGTGGCAGCGAGCTCCTCAAGTGATCTTTGGACAGGGGCCCAAAGATGCCACCATCAATGACATTTCCAGTTTTGCTGGACCCTCCATGCCGCCCACCAGCCCTCCCCAGCTTTCTCGCCTTCTGCCTGTCTTAGGTTTTAGGCAGGAGGCCGCAAGAACGGGAGAACTGCTCCGTGGATCTGTCCCCATCTCCAAGTTCAGAAGTTTCTCAGTCGCTCCTCGTGGCCAAATGCAACCCTGGTGCCTCTGCCCCCCAGCCCCTGCCACCTGAGACCCCTCCCCCCAACTTGCCCTCACCCCCTCTGCTGATGCCCTAAGGCACATTTTAAAAATGAAATCTTCCCAAATAAAATAAAATAAAATAAAGTCTTCCCAAGTGAAAAGGCATCTCAGGTGGGCCACCCCTCCAATCACCAACCTCTTTTCTCCCTTCACCACTGAATCTCTTGGAAGGACCCTCCTTACTCTTTCCCATCCCCCCACCCCCACCAGCAGGATGGAGGTTTCTACCCACACAGTCCCACCCAGTCAACCTTTGGTCACCACAGCGACATCCGGTCTTGGGTATTGGGCAATAAGGGGCCAGCTGGTCCAGCTCACCCTCTGGGGCTCCTGATAGCACTCCTTCACCCTACTCCCCAACTCCTCTTTTTATCCCAGTCTCTCTAGGGCATCCCCCTCTCCTGCTGTCTGAATACCGGTGACCAGCTCCTAGTTTTTCTCCAGCTGACTACCCGCGGGAGGAACAGACCCCCATGTCCAAATATTTCCTGTACATCTCCAGCTGTGTCTCACCACACCTCAGTTCTGGCATGTCCCTCCCGCACCTCTTGGTCCCTCCCATACCGGCTCCCCCTCCAGAAACCCAGAAGCCACTCTCAAACCCTACTCTTGTCCTCACACTGAACTGATGACCAAATCCTGCCCACTCTTCCTGCTCGGTGTTTGTTTTCCTATCCCTACTTACTCGGAGCCGCTCTCTCGCAATTTCCCTATCTCTCATTTCCCATTCTCAGACCCTCCCACTGCCCAGATGCCCGACTCCTTGCCCTCAAATGCAAATCTGATTCTATTTGTCCTCTTCAATGAGGCCCTATTGTTCTCACTCTAGTCCATACTCCTAGCTTGGCCCACGCCTTGGTGCCCATAGGCCTGTCCTGATGGCGCCGGGCCATGACACACCAGTGGGTGACACTCTGTGGGTGAAATCGACCCATGAAGCCCTTTGTAAGTCAGGCCTGGGCTTCCCGTGGTGGCCTCCCCAGACTTCTTTCTCCTCCCATTCACCCTACCCTGGACTGTCTCTCTCCTCTGCCTACCCAGGCCTGTTCTGCTTCTGGAAAACGCTGCTATCCTGATCTCAGAGTCCTCATCCTCTCATTAACTCACTAGGTGATCACAGTCGAGATGTCACTTAACCCAGGAGCTCCTGATTCTGGCCACACATGAGCATCAGCTGGGGTGCGTTAAACATAAAATGGCCAAACAGCACCCCGGATTGAACACATCAGGATAGGAGTGTCCAGGGGCTCCCAAGGTGTAATCAGGAGCCCACAAGGGGCAATCAGGGGCCCCCAAGGGGCAATCAACTGCAGAACTCAGCCATCCTCTAAGACCGTGCAGAATTTCCATCTGTGCGATCCCCAGACGGAGCCAGCTCTGAGGCACACACCTTGGCAAGAGCTGTTCAGAACACTTAGCTAAAGCAGGGCCTGGGGCTGTTCCAAGCATGGGCGCCATTTCAGACAAGTCTGGAAAAGTCCTGTTACCTCTGCTGCAGCTGAGCATGACTCAGCAGGCCAGGCCTTCCTGGTAACCCGCTCCCGGGTATCAGGCGTGGCCCCCCACAGCCACCCTCTGCCTACTGGGAGGAGGACCAGCTCTGACTCCCGACAGTGCCCAGTGCCCCTGGACTGGCCGCTGGTCCTCGGGAGCTGGCCACACTCACTTTCTAGCCTCACCCTCTGGAGGGCAGAATGTGACCCTGGCAGGACTGTCCACTCTCATTTCGTCCTCCCCAGGAAGGTACAGAGTTTTCAACCGATGAGGCTGGTCAGGAAGACAGCCTGAGGTTATGGAAACCATCTGGCTTCTGAATCCACCATTCACTAGCTATGTGTGGAGCCCGCTGGTTATTTCATCTGCCCAGGGCTTCAGTCTCTGGGTCTCTACAATGGAACTTAACCTCATAAACATATGCAAAAAGGCTGGTATAGAGAAGGGACGCCTTCCGGTTTCCTTTCTGCCCCTTGACCCCTCTCCTCTTCTCTCCTCCCTAAAGCAAGTGTGCTGAGCTGGAGGTGGTCGAGGGGGTCCCTCCCGGTCCTGATATCCAAGGAACAAGTGAGGACAGATCTGGGATGTGCTGCAGGGAGAAGCAAGGAAGCGCAGACCCCTCCTCCCTATGGTTCCCTAGGGCGAGACATCATTTTTACTTGGACAGACAGGGGGCCTCCAGGGGAAGAAGGCTATTTCCAAGTGGAACAGGAGGCCTTTACAAGGGAGGGTGCTGTTTGTGGACAGGTATGAGCACAGGCTTGGGGACTCCCCTGTCAGGAAGGTTCCAAGGTAGACTGGGCTTGGACACCAGCTCCATCCCTGCCTCGCTGGGTGAAGCAGCACAGGTTCTCTTTCTCTGGCCACTCTCCCCACCTGCAGGACGGGAGCAGTGATTGTCGCCTTCCTGCCGGCCTGCCAGCCCGCTGGCCTGCCTGGGCAAACTGAGCGGCAAGGGAGATAAGCACCACCAAGCCCTCTGGAACCCCAGAGTTGTCACATAAATGCAGCATCATTGTATCCCGCGTTGCTCTGATGATTACAAGTGTCTGTGCTGGGTAGGAGGCTGGTCAAGATGACAAGCCCCCACGATTTTGCAGCTCCAGGATTCCAAGGCCAAAGTCAAGAATTTTTGACCTGTTCAGGGCCAGACAATTGGCTGGTGGGATCAGATGGTGAACTGATGTAAATGACTGACACCTGAGAGGCAGGGGGAGCCTGTGGGATGTGCGGTGCCCAGCAGAGCAGGCTGGCGTTGATAAACCTGGGAAGGCAGAGCACTCACCTTCTGCGGGGCATTGATGACTCCAGTGTTGTAGCCAAACTGTAGGGAGCCGAGCACTGCCCCTCCCACAGCCAACATGAGACGGCCCGTCAGCTTCTGCAGAGAAAAGAAGACCCACACTGTTACAGGCATGTCTGGGCCCAGGTTACTCCAGGGCACAGGCGGGCAGGTTCCTGTGTTCAGATATCTGGCCTGGCTCCTGGCACCACACCAGTCCTTCTCCCAGGAAACTCAGCCACTTCCTGACCTCGGATGCCTGAACCAGCCCCGCAAAATTCTAGACACTGGGCTGGCCAGACTCATTCCTTGGGGGAGAAGGAAGTCAGGTCTTCTCTCTTTGTAGCCAGGTCTTGGCTCTCTGGAGTCTCATTCCTCTGGTGGAACCATGACCTGCCCAGGTCCAGGGGGCTCCAGACTCTGTCTGGGAGGCCCAGTAATCAACTCCCCTATGCAAGGGGCGGGGGCAGATTACGTGGGAGGAACAGCATACAGAGGAAGCACCCTGACTTTGGGCCAGAAAGTGCTGGCTTCTGGTTCCAGCTGACCTGAGTCCCAGCAGGCTGCCACCCTTCCCTAGTCCTGTCCGGACCCCCATCTGCTTGTGTACAAGGCAGGAGCAAGCATGCTTGGTAGCATTGGAGATGTGGTCTTGCCCTCCCCTCCCCTCCATTCACAGAGCAGGAAACTGAGTCCCGAGAGGCAGAGACAGATTACGCAGGGGTCTGCGGAGAGTCAGGCTGGAGCTCAGGGCTCCTGACTCCCCACCTCGTGCCTCTCATGGCAACCATCCGCAGAGCATAGGCTTCCCAGGGTATGTGGACACAGATGATGTAACAGGCAGGAATGTGCTTTGGAAAAGTACATGACACCAGGCAAGTAAGAGTGTCGGGCCAAGGTATTTCAAGGGGCAAAGGGTTGGGGGAAGAAAAGCATGGTGGGTCTCTGTCCCCCCCCCCCCCCAACAGCCTGGGGCATGAAGGCCGCAGACAGGAGAGCCCTGGGTGAACAAGGTGCCATACCCTTTGGACTCGGTTTCCCCATAGAACCCAGAAAACAAGATCCTCAAGATCTTCAAGATCCTCACAGACAGCACTGGGTTTATGGCTACTCAGACTGGTTCCTAGCATGGTCTTTTCACTCTCTAGAAGCTGCCAGGCCAACACTGCAAAAGCCAAGGTTCTCACATCAGAGGTGGAGAGAGGAAGAGACTTCGTTAGTTAGCCTGAGCGTTCAGGCGGAGTCCATTCTTCAGCAGGTGAGTGCTGGGACCGTCCTTCCCACAGGGCCACCTGGCCTCTTCCTGGCCCAACTCTGGACATTCATCCTGGGCCGAGGCTCTCCTCACAGCGGACTGCACGCCTTCCAAAGTCTCCCTTCCCTTAGCTCCCCAGGGAGCCTCCAGACCTAGGGCTGTGGGCCTTGTGTGCGTGGGGAGCACCTGACTGACGCGCTCTGTGGGCCCCAGCCAAGCTAACTCATCATCGGGTGGCCACTGGGATGAAGGCAGAGGCGGTCACAAGGCACTGAGCGTGGACGGAGGAGGGCTGGAGAGAGGCCGTTGAAGGCTGCCATGTGAGGGCTCCCTGCCTGTGGTGAGTCACGTGTGAACTCGGGGTTTTCCACACAGAGTACAGTATTAATGGTGTGCCAGAGAGAGATTTCTCTAATTCACGTTAGAATAAATGTAAATATGATTTAATAAAATGTGGCACAGCTATATCATAGAATACGGGGGGGGGGGGGAAGCTCTCTAGGAGCGCCTGGGTGGCTCAGATGGTTGGGTGTCTGCCTCCAGCTTGGGTCATGATCTCCAGGTCCTAGGATCGAGCCCCAGGTCAGGCTCCCAGCTCATCAAGGACTCTGTCTCTGCCTCTCTCCCTGGCTTGTGCTCTCTATCTCTCTCAAATGAATTAAAAAAAAAAAAAATCTTAAAAGAAAAAAAACCCCCAGAAAGCTCTTTACTTATTGATTTGGGACACTTCCCAAGCTGTATTAAGGAAAAAGCTAGCTTCATAGCAATGCCGTGTTGTATGCTGTGTGTGGTATGAAAGGAAGAAGAAATGGCTGAGGATGGGAGAGGAGGCAGAACACACCTATCTACCTACTTAAAACAACACATAAGAAAGGTAATGCTGTACCCTGGGATCTGGATGGCAGAGGCTGGGTGGCATAGAGGTTTCATTTTACACCTTTTTGCATGCTTTTTAATTTTGAACCATGTGACTGTATCACCTACTCAAAAGAATTACCTATAAACCCCTTGGTTTCCTGTTACTTAGAACAAAGCATTTAAATAAAAATGAACAGCACACAGACGATGAAGTGAACAGCAATACAGATGACCCGTGATCAGGAAATGAACAGCACAGCGGAGCTGTGAGCGCTAAGTCGCCTTATCACAGACCCCGTTTTCAATCTGGCTCTGACTTCCCAAGGGTGTCTGCAACTCTGAAGTTACTCTTGGGGCCCCTGTTGAGCAGCTGTGGCCTTTGGCAGTGGGGGCTACTGGGAGCCAAGGACAGACCCCTGGGCTAGAACTGCCATGGGCAGGTCAAGGTCAAATTCCGCTTTAGAAAACCTGCCTACCCACTCCTGGTTATAGCCACAGCCACCGCAGCAGGCTGCTGCCCTAGGACTCAGGCATGCTCAGTGACCCATGCTCCAGGCCCTGGATGACACAGACCCCAGTCCTGACATCAAGGTATTTTGCCTGGGACAATCGAAGATAGGTTCGTAGGAGGTGACATTGAAGTTGGCCATGAAGGACATACAGAGTCTGCCAAGCGGGGAAGCAGTGGTAAGACTGCATTCCAGGTAGACAGAACAGTCTGTGCAGTGGGAAGAAGAGGGGCCTGATTCTGCCGGATTAAACAGGCAGTGCTCAGTGTGGCTGGATGTTAGGTGCAGGGGAGGAGATGTTGTGTGTCCCCCCCCCCGCCCAACCGCAAGGAGGCACACCCCCCACCACACCCAGCGGGATCTGGGCTGTACTGAGCTCAGGAGACCCAGGCGGGAAAGCAGAGAATAGCTTCTCTTCACTTCGGAGCTGGGACAGGAAGAGACCTCTGGGCTCAGGTTCCTCACAGAGGAGAATGGGGGATCCGAGTTCCTTCCCTAAAGATTTGCTGTCAAGTTCAGTATCCGTGGCCATTAGGGAGCCTGGCAGGGTTCACCTGACAAGCATCTGCTGACCCGGGAAGCACGGGAAGCCACTCTCCCTTGGGCCACCACAGCACCACCTGCCCCCACCTGCCACCTGTGGCTCATCCAGGTGCCACAATGAAATCCATTCATTCCACACCTTTATTTAGGTGTCAAGCTGACCAACTAGTTGGTGGCGACTTGGAGAAGGGGAACAAACCCACGGCTGTGGCTTTCTCGTGAAGCCTTTTTTAAGAGTGGAAGCGTAATGTGGAATCTGGAATCTAGAATCTGTGACCCCCAGGAGCCCACCCTGGTCACCCATCTGGGACCACCCTGGGGCTGAGGCTACCTTCTAGAAGAACCTGCCCTCTCACAGGGTTTTTGCCCTAGTTTCGTCCCCTGCAATTCACCCACCAGTCTGGGAACTCCCTCCAAGAATGGGGCCTGAGTCTCACCCAGCTCTGCAGCCAGAGCGCCCAGGGTTGGGCACAGTACAGATCATTCATTCGTAACCGCTTCCGAATTTACCTTTCAGGGTATTTATTTGGCCAGAAAAGTGCTCATCCTAACAGATTTTACCTCGGCCATTTCTCGAACCCCGGGTGGGCATTGGAACATCAGCTCTAAGAGGCACAAACAGGCTAACAGTAACTCCCACGGCCTGGGACTTGAGAGGAAAGACCTCAAATTCAAATTTGGGCTCTCCTAGGAGTGCCATAGGCCTCTCAGTTCAGCACATGCCCAGGCTCAGGGACCAGCCTACAGAGGAGGACCTCACACCCCAACCCCCATCAGCCCTATCCCAATGCAGGGGTCCTGATGCAGGGTCAGCGTGAGGACTTCTCCTCCCACATACCGGGATGCCAGATGGCACACTGGCCATGTCGAGTAACTTGCTAAGCACTGTGGCCTTTTGACCCTTGCCCAGGTGCCCTTCCTCAGCACCGTGCTCCAGTCCTGGGCTTGGCCGGCAGCAGGCCCTTAGTCAATATTGGCAGAGGGAGGGCTTTCCCTGTAGGAGTAGGGTCCCGTGTTGGCTCGATCCAGACGCTGCTCCTATCCCATCCTCCTCCCACAGCTTCTCAAGTGGTTTCCTGACGGGCACGGAAGCACACGACATAGTCTTTCTAACAGCTTGGTCCCCAAGTTCTAAGGAGGACAGGAGGGGGTGAGGCAGGGGAGTATGAAACCCTTAACAGCTCCCCTTTATTTTGTGTATGTTTTTCCCCCCAAGATCGCATTTGAACAAATTCTGGGCATTAAAATAGAAAGAGGCCCCCCGAATTGCTATTAACAGTCTCATGTGACAGATGGGGAGCCTAAGGTCAGAGGGCAGACTCCCAGGATCATTAGCAAACAAAAGCCAGGGCTGGGCCTTGAGTTCTTTGGATTCCTTGACTGGCAATTTACCCTCTGGCCCCTTCCATCCTGCCAACTCTTTTCAAAAAGAAGAGGGATGGGTCCCCCTTCCAAAGCCTAACCTGCTGGTGACCTCAGGCAACTCCTCTGGAGGCCATACCCTCTGGCTTTCCAGTGAGGTCAGGACTTCTGCATGCATGGCTGGGCCTCCCTAGCATCCCGTGGTGGCCCTGGGGGCAGAAGGCACTCCTCAGTCTTGCAAGCAGAGAGGAGGAGGGAGCTGTTGCCTTTATCAGCACCCGCTGCCCCAGCAAGGTACCCGGTCCCATGCCAGCGGCTGCTAGCGTGCCCCGATTCAGCCACCTTGGACACGCTATGGGAGAGACACTGCTCCCACCTCACAGATGAGAAAATGGGGCGTTGGGAGAGGGGAAAGCAGATAACCAGAGGTCCTCAGCCTCTGCAATGCCTCCGGCAGGAGGTCTCTGACGCCAAATCCCATGCCCTTCCTGCTCATGTCCTCCCCCTTGCTTCTGGGCACCGGTCCCCGAAGGAAACAAGGTTCCTACCTGGTACTCTCTATGTAGGTCAACTTCTATTCTAGCGACTTTTGGGGCCTTGCCCAGTCTGAGCCAGGACAGCCCAGGCCAAAGCTCAGAAACCTCTGGCCATTTGATTGGACCTTGCTCTAAGCCAAAGTTGGCAAACTAGGGTCTGTTGGCCAAACCCAGCCTGCCAGCTAAGAACGGAGTTTGCATTTTTAAGTGGCTGGAAAAGGAAAAAAAAAAAAAAAGACTAATATTTTGTGACACATAAAAATGCTATCAAACTCCAATTTCAGTGACCACAAATAAACATATTACTGGAACACAGTCACACTCATTGATTTATATACTGTTTACAGCTGCTTCTGCATAACAATGACACAAGGGTATCACAGAGCAGAAAAAGTTTGTCAGCTCCTGCTTGAAGCCCTAGGTCCTTGGAACTGCTCTGTGTTGGGGAGCCTGGGTGGCTCAGTCAGTTAAGCGTCTGCCTTCAGCTCAGGTCATGGTCATGATCTTGGGGTCCCTGGGGTCTACTCCCCCTTCAGGCTCCCTGCTCCTGGGGCGAGGGGCAGGGAGCCTGCTTTCTCCCTCTCCCTCTGCCTGTTGCTCCCTGTGCTTGTGTTTTCACATACATAAAATCTTTAAAAAAAAAAAAAAAAGAGAGAGAGAGAAAGAGAACTGCTCTGTGCAAACCTAGCCCATGTGCACAGGATTTTCAAAGCCTTCCAGGTAAAACCAAATCATCCTCTCTAAATAACCCAAAGGTATCTGTCCTAAAACAAAACCTAAGTCGCTCCCGGGGCTGTGTGCAGGTACCAGCCATCTGGAAAAGCCGATACCCATTCAAAGGGTGAGATGGGCACCAATTCAACCCTGATGAAATTCACTGGGTCAGACCATGAGAATATGCAGAGGTCCCTGTCTGTGGACAAGTTTAAGTCCCAGCTCCCCCTACTAGTGTGACCCGAGAAAGCCCACTCCCTCCATACCTCTTTTTCTCCAAAAGAGAGGTTTCCTAATAAGCCGTTACTTAGGAATGCTTGTTCCCAAAGCTATTCTAGCCAATGGGCATTCAGCACTAAACCAAACCAACCCCCTGCCTCCTTGAAACTTGGTATTTCAGTTAGGGGTGGGAGGGCAGAAAATAAAACCTCAATACATCAGGTGGCACATGATATGAAGAAAAAGTGATGCGGGTGCCAAAGCTTCGTAATGGTGGGACATGCCTATAATGGAATATTATGCAGCTGCTGGAAAGAATGCAACACATCTGTATGTCCTTGATAGGAAGTGAGTGCGAGGACTGACTGTTAAGGGAAAAAGCAAGCGGAAAAACAAGGTGTCAGATGTACATTTTGTGGAAGGAAGCGGGAGAAAATGTACTTGTAGAGAGGATACTTGCTTGTATGGGCAGAGCATACACATCTGTAGATACTGATGTCTCAGGGATGGTGGGCAAACAGAAGGGGCTGTGCGGGGCACACAGAACTATGTAGAAAGTGTGATCCATTTATAGGCACGCGCACACACGTGCCCAAAAAGAGGTCTGTGAGGAGAAACACCAAACAAACCGTTACAACCAGGAGAAGATGTTTACTCTTTCTCTTTGTATGCTTCTCTATCACTGACTCCATCATTTCTGTATTTTTTTTCCCTAAGATTTTATTAATTTATTTGACAGAGAGATAGAGAAAACACAAGCCAGGGAAATGGCAGAGGGAGAAGCAGACTCTCCATCAGATGTGGGGCTCGACCCCAGAACCCTGGGATCATGACCTGAGCCCGAAGGCAGATGCTTAACTGAGCCACCCAGACGCCTCTCGTTTCTGTCATTTTCAAAGAATCTATGACCTGACCCAGAGAAGTAGATATTATCCCCACCGCAGTTGAGGAAACAGGTTCCAACAGAAGGTGTGGCTTCCCTGAGGTCAAATGGTAGAGCTGTTTCAGTCCGCTCCCTTTCCTCCCTTTCCTGCCGGCTCGCACAAACCAGCGGGAGGCCAGCTCTGGGACAGGCAGTCTGGGGGCACGTCCGGTCCAGCAGAGGCCTCAGCGGCTGAAGGTTCCGTAAGCTGGATCTGGCAAGAGGTCTCTCCCCTTCCAGGGTGCCGATGCCCTGAAGAAGCCAAAGCCAGCAAGGGGTGGGTGCCGAGGTCTTAGAGAGGGTGAACCGAGCCCTGATCGTGCCCGGAGTTCAAGGCCTGGGCGCCTGGCTCAGTTCCTATAAAACCCCACCGTTTATGATTTAGTTACCGCCTCCCTGGCCTGGTGGCTGGACGGCAGAGCCTCGGGCTCCGTTCCACCCCTCCCACGGAGGGAGGTAACAATCAGAGGTTTGTTTTGGTGACCAGGCCTGGGCCTGCCAGCCTGGTCACAGCCTCTCTGTGAGGCCACGAGGCCACAAGGCCAACCAGGAGCCTTCTCAGCCTCCACCATCCGGGGGAGGCCAGTTACCGAACTGAGTGGCTTTGTCACCTGTGCGCCCAGGAGTGAGGCGGGGAAAGGGTGAGGCTGCAGGTCCCAAGCCAATGTTGCACACTTCCCCCTTTGTTCTAGGCCTCCCCAGCTCTGCCAGCCCCAGGGGAGGGGGAACTGGATGCCTCGTACCCTCAGAGCCAGAGAGGCACTCTAGGCCCTGATACCCCGTGACCAGGAGGCACTGGGTAGAGCTGAGCTCCCTGAAGTCACAAGCTGATTATGGGGGATTTGGGACTGACCCAGTACTGTGGCAAGCAGGGCTGGGTCCCCAACGGGCTCAGCGTGGGACCAGGATCCTGATGGAGATGTTTACACTGTCTGTGCACCCAAAATGGCCATGCAAAGGGTCTTCCTACCTAAACAGCCACCACCTTGAGTTGGGGAACAGGGCCAGTCTCATCATACCTGCCATGGGGTAGCAGGTTTCCAGCTCCAAGGCTCTGAAGAGAGTCACTTGCCCAAGGTCATATTTTCCTGAGGACATGTTTTGCTTCCATTCACAGAAGGATTTCGGTTGTCGAGTTATGTCTAATCCCACTTTTTGACTCGGACTTCACCAGAAGGAGCTTGGAAGTCCTGGAGGGTGGGAATTCCTATTGCTCTGGGGTGAGTGGAGGGGCGCACACTGGGCAGGGCTGTGGAAAAAAATCCTTTTTTTTTAAATGCTCAGGAATATCTCCAATTCTTTGTGACAGCCTTCTCTTAGACAAACGTCTTTCCTTCATGGGCCCCAGTTTCCCCCATCTGTCAAACGGAGGGCTGGGCCGTGCACTGGAAAGTTCCTTCCGGCTCTTTTCCTGATGCTCTTAGGCCATCCCAGAGAGGCTGGCAGCATGTTCTGCAGTAGGAAGCTCAGTGTGTGACCTTGGGAAAGTCGTTTTTCATTGGACAGTGATGTCACTGTGGCCTGTATCTCCCTCAGAGGGGAGGGCAGGGCAGCGACATTAGTTGACCCAGCTCTGGGCCCCACAAACCGGCTTCCCAACAAACCCCTGTTACAGAAAAACTGGCTGGTGGGATCTTTAATGATCTACTCAACCGACTGACACTCACTGCCTGGGAATCCCGGCAAAAGCTCCCATTGTCAGAATGTCAAACTTCTGGACGGAGGCCACAACCCGGGTACAGTCACCTGGGACCCAGGTAAGTGCAATGGATCTCAGGAGTCCAGGGAAGCAAGGAACATTTATGGAACCTCTATGGGGACAGAAACATTTTCTTCCTAAAATCTTAGACTCTAATAATGAAAATGACATCACCCTGCCGACGAGGCAACTGAACTAAACTGGGAATTCAAAACCACATACATACACACGACTTTAAAATTAAAAGTCTATGCTCTTCATACCACTGAGGGGCTGAGGAGCCCTGCAGATCTCTGATTTCTCCTTTATCTGGAAGACAGAGAAGGCGGAGGCCCAGGAGAGGCCCCAGGCGCCAGAAGGGACTAGCCAGGAATTCTTCACAAAGGGTGAGAGGTCCTAGGGCTGGGCTCAGGGATCACCTAGCCAACTGCCCAGGAGGGGGCATGAGCGAACCTCTGGCTGAGAGGGGAGGCATTCAACCTGTCCCCCACTTCCTCCTACTCAGTTGAACTCAGCACAATGTGTAGAGGACACCACTGTGCAGAGGACACGAGAGAACACAGCAAAGTCCTTTGGGTCTATTCTCAGTGCCTAAGAGATGAAGGGGAACACAGCAGAAAAAACTTCAGGGGCGCCTGGCTGGCTCAGTTGGTAGAACGTACAACTGTTGATCTTGGTGTTGTGAGTTGGAGCCCCGTGATGGGTGCAGAGATCCCCCCCCCTTTTTTTTAGTATTTTTTTTTTTTTTAAAAGAGAGAATTTCAGAGTCAGACACACCTGACTGAAAGACCTCAGGCAAAGGACGAACCCTCTCCAGGCCTTAGTCTAACATCGTGCACAAAAGGGCTGTGCTTGCTGATCAAATCCGCAGTCTACAAAAGGAAAGGCTTTATTCTAGAATGTATACTAATGACCCAGAGAGGGTTTAGCAAAAATGAAAAAAAATTTTAACCATAACTATTATCTGTGTGTCTTTTTAAATTTCTACCTTAGGCAGGCATATAATCTACTAGCATAAGAGTGTATACACATGAATTTGTAAATATAGATAAACCACTGAGAAGGAGGTGCTCCAAAGTAATTTACTGATGGGCAGACAGTCCTAAGTCTGGAAGGTATTGCATGAAAACACCCACTGGTTACAGCATTTAGAACCAGCTCCTACGTATAAGGACAGCCTTTGAGTTTAGGCAGAATCTCCCGTTGGCCCAAAATTCAAGAAAGGGTGTGGTGAAAGGGGTCAGCGGAGACTGAAAGCCCTTTTGGATTGGCCTGGGTTCAAATCCAGCTCCACCACTGACTAGCTGTGTGATTTTGCGAAAGTTACCTCTCTTCTCTGAGCTCCAGACCTACGAGGGTCAGTAACACAGCGGCATCTTAGCCAAGAGGCTAGGAAACTCTAAGTGGCTGCTGATTTTCTCCCCCACTTTTCTGTGTCTGCTCAGAATACTCACTTATCCACTCATAAACACCCAGGTCCTGCCGAACAGGACAGTTCTTACTTTTGAAGTAAAAAGGAAAAAGAAAAAGGGGAAAAAAAGGTGATTTCTTTTACAGACAGAGAAACTGAGGCCCAGAGAGGTGAAGTGGGCTGTCAGAGCACGGAGATAATACAGCAAAGGTCTCAAGGCCTTCCCACTCGCCAAAATCACTTGCTTTATTTTTGTTTTGTCATATCCATATGCCAAGACAACGACTGACGGCTGACTGCTGGGTTTGCGGCTCAGGGTCTCACCTAAAGCCCAAGGGCCAGCGTGGGTGATACAAGTTCCGTGGATTCAACAGGTATGTACAACCGAGGACAGCCAGGCGTCGGGCAGGCGCCACTCTGGCCAGACAAAACCCCGCTCAGTCCCACTGGACACCTCCACGGCCCAAAGGAAGGGCAGTGCAGATAGAGTTCAGTCCTATCCCCGCATTCCACGTTTTAAAAGGGGGGGGGGACCCTTGTGCCTCCCTTGCCAAGGAGCTGGGAAAATTCGGGGAGGGAGCACTTCAAAGAAAAAAGTCACTTTAAAATATTCGTCGCGAGGGGAAAGGGAGGGTAAGAAACAAACAATGCCCTGCACGCAGGAGGGGATCGACAAATACTTGTTGAAAAGAAACCGTTCTGGAAGTCACAAAGAGCCCCTGCAGGACGAGTCTCTACGAGACGAAGAAAGAGATCCCTATCTGGGCAGTTGTTTGTCCCCAGGGGAAGAGGCCACATCTAGAGCACGGAGTGTCCCCCGGACCCCAGGACCCGGATCCCGGCGTGCGCTCCTCCAGATCTGCTCTGGCTTGGGGCCCCTTCCCGGCCCGGCCCACCCCCCCACCAGCCCGGGGCTCGCGGCGGCGGCCCCCCGGGAGCTCCCTCGGCCCTGCCCCGCCCCAGCAGGGAAACGTGCCACCTCGGAGCACCTCTCCCCGGTACTTGGCAAAGCTCTGGGGCCTGCACTACGAGGCAAGAAGGGCCTCAGAGGCCGGCTTTCTGTCTCCGCCCTGGAGCCGGGCATTCTGGAGTTGGAGCCCCCGCCTGAAAAAAGTGCCCTCCGCCTCGGAGCCCTGCCGCGGGAGACCGCGGGAGGCCGCGTCTAGCGCCAAACAGCAGGCCGCGCGCGTAGGGCGGCCCCCGGGAGAAGCGCGCAGCGGCTCCGAGCCCGCCGAGTGGGGGCGGGTCCCGCCGCCTCCGCGCGCCGAGGCCGGGGCCGGGCCGGGGGCTCGGCCCGCTTAGCCAATGGGCGCCGCGCTCGAGCCCCCTCCCTCGCCCCGGGAGGAGTCGGCGCGGGGCCTCCGCCGGGGAGAGCGTGAGCGACGTGCAGCGCCTGGGCCCTGGATGCCCCGGCCCCGCCGGGCCGCGTGGACGGCGCGGCGTCCCCGGAAGGAAGCCAGTTACCGGTGCGGGCGCCAACTACGCACGCTGCACCCTTGCGCCCGCCACATCCCGAGCCCATCCGCACCCGCGCCCCCCGCCTTGCCAGAGCGCGGCGCTGCAGGCCGGCGCCGAGGGAGGCTCAGAGAGGCGCGGCGCCCGCCCCGGGCGCACAGCGCGGCAGGGCGGCGGGGGGGCTCGGGCCGGCGGAGGGTCGGAGAGGTCCGCGCCTTTGTTCCGGGCGGGGAGGGCCGGCGGGCGCGCGACTCACCTTGCTGCTGGGCTCCATGGCCGCGCTGCGCCGGAGGCTCTGGCAGCGCCGGGTGCGCGGGCGGGGACGGGCGGACCGGCGGACAGGCGGCGCGCTCCGGTTCGGGCTCCTGCTCCGCTTCGGAGACTCCGACTGCGACTCTGACTTCGGTCCTTTGGCCTCCTGCTCCCTGGCGAGCTCGCTCCCAAGGCCCGCGGCCCACGAGCTCCGCGCTAGCCGGGGTTACCTCTAGCTTCTCGCCTTGAGCCCGCGGCGGTAGAGTTTATAGGACCCCAGCCATTGGCTGGCGCTGCGGTGTGTGTCGGGGGGGTCGTGTGGGCAGAGCTTGAGGGCGGGGCCTGGGGCACGTCCGGGGCGGGGCTCCGCGGGGGGGGGGTTCGGGGGGGGGGGGCTGGAGGGCACCCTAACGGCTCCGCGCTCTGGCTGGGGGCGTCTCTCCCCGCAGCCTGTGCCCCGAGTCCGGGGAAGCGCACTCGCTGTGTGACGCTAAGCCAGTGTGCACACCTCTCTGAGCCTCAGCGACCTCTAGCAAAATGGTGGAGCTGTACAGCGAATTGGGACCGGCGTAGGATAGCGCTTTAGAGCGAGGACTCTGGAGTCGTCACTGCGCCACTGGATAACTTCGGCAAACTAAAGATAATAATAGTACCATCTCATAGGTTTGTTATGAAGAGTAAGTTAGTGAAAATTTATAAAGTGTTCAGAACAGCGTCTGCTTCGTGGGAAGTGGTACTGGAGTATTTGTAAGATAAACTACAGGAGGTCTCCTTGGGAGATTTTCTCCTAACCCCCCTCCACCCCCGACATTCCTGCTCGCAAGCCAAGCCTTGCTTTGGCACAGTCTGGGCCCGCTGCCTGAAAATCCATACCCACCTCTTCTCTGGGCTTTCCTATCACCTTTGTGAACTCTTCTCTACTCCTGACAGTACATGTGAACCTATGGCGACAGGTGAGTTTGAAAAATATGAACGGCAAGAACACAGGAGTCCTTGGGTTTGGAGCCAGTTCTGTTGTATACCAGTCCTAGCACGAGTCTAGGCAACGCGCTGGCCTTTGAGCCTCGGCCTTACTACGGGTAAAACGGAATGAATACCACCTCCAGGCTCATGTGCTGTCATGAGAGAGAAAATTTCCAGATAAGTCCATGAAGTACTCAGCACCTGCTGACACACAGCGAGTCCTTTTTTTAGTGGTAGTGGTATCATTTCAGCCTTATTTCCTCTTCTAAACCGGCGTCTTTCTTAAGACAGCGAAGGGAAAGACCCTCCCAGTGCACAGTCCTGAGGTGAGGCCAAGTGTCCCTTTCCCTGTGGAGAGGGACAAAGAGGGGTTACTTTGGCTGGAAAGGAGGAGGCTGAGCTGACCACGTGACTCCTGGACTCCTCTGTCCAGGCTGTGTGTCCAGTGCCGCTAAGGGGGCACCCTAGCTGGGCATGGAGCAGCCCACGGATCGGGGAGCAGGCCCCTTCCCAGCATATCTCTGCCCGGAGCTTCTGTTCCTATGGTCTCCCTGCTGTTCAGCCTGCAAAGCCTGGGGCTTTCTCTTGTGCCCCACATACCAGAGGCCACCAATCCCTGCTGCTTTCACTCTCTCTACCACCTACCTCATCCTCCCTCCCTTCCTCCCTGCTGTTTGCTGTGCCTCCACTCCTCTGGTCTCACCTCCTCTAGTCCTGATGGACACTCTTGGGCTCCTATGGCTGACGCTGCCCGAGAGGGCGTAGGCCCTCACTTAGTTTACAAGCTCTGGGCCTCACCTCTGCCACCCGCAGTTCTTCATCTCTGCCTTTGCTCGGGTTGTTACCTCTGCCTGACTCCCTCCAGCCCCGCCTCAGTGCTTCTGATGGCACAGAGTACCTCTGAAGTGGGGCTTCCAGAAAGTGTCCCAGAGTCCCCCAAGACAGAATCTTACCCTTCGGTGTTTTCTTCATGCGCTGCTGGTCCTGTCTTTCTGCCCCCAGATGGAGGATGGCATCTGTGGTGGAGACACATGGGGAAGGCATGAAGGCAGGCAGTACTGAATGATCAGATGAGTAGCTAACATGCCTATTTTCTGCCAACGCTTGCAGCCTTTCCTTAAGTACCTTTTTGGTTTGGTCACTTCCTGGCTCAAGGTCTCCATAGCTCTGTTTCCAAGCACGCCCAGTCTGTTGTGTGTGCCTTTTCCCAGCTGTGGGTATGTCTCACTCTGCCCCTGGGTCACACTCACCACCAGGCTCCCTTTCCTTCTCCAGGCCAGCCCCAGGTGGGTCGCTTCCCCCAGGGTCAGGGGCATGTGAGTCTGTTGCTAGCCTTATGGAGCCCCCAAACTGAAAAGGACACAGGAGGGGAAATGGACAGCAGTAATACAGGGATAAGAATGTGTACTGGAGGAGAACTCGTACCACAGGGGAAGGACAGGGGATAGAGAGAGCTTTAGGGAAGGGAGGGGGCATGCTGAGCAGGGTTTAGAAGGCTAAATATGAGTTCACCAGGTAGATTGTAGGGAAGGCCATTCTTGGCAGAGGGAAGAACATGCATAAAGACAGCAGGCAGAGAGAAATTGCTAAAAGGAAGGCAGACTCTAGACCACACCCAGAGACTAAGGGCAGACTCCCAGATTCAGACTCAGGAGTCCCAGCTCTGCAACTGACCTACCAATCATCAATGAGCAAATCCCTTCTCTCTGAACTTCAAGATTCATATCTATAAAATGGGTATAACAGTTCTCTCCTGGATCAGCCTGAGAAAAAATGGATATGTATAAAAGTTTATCGAAATAAACAGTCCTGGGGCACCTGGGTGGCTCAATGGGTTAAAGTCTCTGCCTTCGGCTCAGGTCATGATCCCAGAGTCCTGGGATTGAGCCTCACATCGGGCTCTCTTCCTGCTTCCTCCTCTCTCTCTGCCTACCTTGCTGCCTACTTGTGAGCTCTGTCTGTCAAATAAATAAATAAATAATATCTTTTAAAAAAAGGGGGGGGGAGAAATAAACAGTCCTAATTCATGATGTCTAATCAAATCCCCCTCCTCTGGTCAGGGTAGCACCAGAAGACAAAGCAAGAGCGGCCAGAAAAAGAGCTTTCCTTTTGCCCCACCTCACCATACCTGCCCAGACAGTCCCCCATTCTCTGCTTGAAATTCCATTTCTAGGTGTTCTCTCTCTGTAAAAGTTTTATGAGCCCCTAGACGCTACAGTTTCGAGGTAAATTCATGAGAAGCTGTTAACACTGGATCAGAGGTTAGACTCTCGGGGGGGGGCTAGTTTATTTTTGGGGTGGCTGAGTCCTGGAAAACAGAATTTAACTCCAACCCCAGAGGGAACGCCTGAGAAAGTCTAAATGGCGTCTGAGCCTGAAAGGTTGGGAGGCAGGAGAGGAGAGAACAGGAGCTAAGAATGCCTAGAGCGGGCCAGAAAGGTGCAGCCTGAGCCCCAAAGCCCCTGTGTCCACTGTGTAGGGAGTTGGGGAAAGAGGAGATGAAGTTAGGGGGAATTTGAGCCAAAAAAGCTGAAGAACAGGGGTCATAAAGGCCTTCATTTGCCAGGTTCTAGGATGTAAGACGTTATTCAGTGGGCAGTGGGGAGCCACGGAGGGTTTCTGAGCAGGGGTACGACGTGAAGAAATCTCAGCCTCCCCTCAAGCCTCCCCTACCCTGAGGCTTTTAAGAAGGCTGGGAGGAGGCTGCGGAGTCCTAGTGCCGGGCTTGGAGGATCCAAGGGCCCCCCTCACTCCCCCCAACCCCTAACTGTGCTCACACTGGCCGCTTTGTTCCCCAGAGGCTGCCTTCAGCCCTGGAAGGAACTCGGACTTTTTCTGGGTTTGATTCCAAGCAGTTCCAGCCCTAGCCAGGGGAGGAAGGGCTCTCGGGGACTGGAGGGGCGGTGCCAGGTGGCCCAGTGACGGCGCTGGGGTGCGTGCCTGAGAGCACGCACGTGGGCTCGGGGGCGCTGTGCTGGGCGGTCCTAGCTGCTCCACGAGTCTGGTGTGAGTAAGGCACCCGGGAAGAGGGTTTTTTTGTTTCCTTTTTTTCTTTTTTGCCTTTAAAGGCAAGCATCCCGGAGAAAAAAAAAAGCCTTGCTGAGTCAGCCATCGCTGCGGATGCGAGAGGGGCTGGCCTGGGTTGGGACGGGGGGGGGGGGATGCGGGGGTGGAGGGATGGGGGGATGCGGGGGTGGGGGGGGTGGCGCGGTCCGCTAATCCTCAGGATGTTTTGCAACTCAAATCCTCCCAGGCTGCAGGTAAACGGGGGGCTGGACTCCAGGAAGGCCTGATGGACCAACCAGGACAGTTTTGGGTGTTTAATATTTTCATTCTGATTTGCACACCTGTTCAAAGCAGCTGCTCTCAAAGAACTTTTCAGTTCCCTTCTTTACCCTTGCTGTGCCCTTCCCCAGGCCTCTGCACACCTCTGCACACCTTCTCATCAAGGCTGCCGCCTGCTCGCTGATGCTTGGGGTGGGGGGGGGTGTTGGGGTGCGGGTAGGGGGAACATATCGCTCCAGCATCCTTTCCTGAGGGCCAGGCTTATCTGGACAGCTCGCTCCAGGTCAGCCCTTGGAATGTCCCACAGGTACCTGTCACTCACGTTGTTTAAATCTAGACTCATCTTCCCTCCCTCCCAGTGCCCACTCCAGAGATGGCTCCTCTGTCCACCAAACTGGGCAAGCCAGAGATGTAGCATCTTCCTTGCCTCCTCTCTCTCCCTCATCCCCAATAGCCAGTCAGTCCTGTGACCTCTATCCTTACAAAATATCACTGGAATTCACCCTCTCCTCCTCATCCCCACAGGCCCAGAGCCAGCAGGGTCTAGAACCCCTGTGTATCCATGCACCCACCTGCTGCCACACTGGTCTCTAAAACACCCAGCCACCACCTCCTTCCCTTGTTTAAACATTTTTCCTGGGCATGCTTCAACATGGTTATGTCTCACAGACGTAATCTGGAGTGAAAGAAGCCACATGCAAAAGAGCGTGATTTCATGCGTCCAAAGTTCAAAAACAGGCAAAATTTACCTCTGGGATTAGAAGTCTGGACAATGGTTACCCTTGCAGGGGAGGCAGTGACTGTGAGGGGAGCTGATATCAGGTCTGGGACAAAGGTAAGGCAGGGTCAACATTACTGATGTTTTCCTTTTGCCCTGAGCTTTCCATATAACTCAACACGACACTATTACTAATCCTGTCTTATTTAAAATTTTGATATTTTGTCATCATGGATTTTTTGGCATGAATTCTGATTTTTTAAAAGCTATCACATTGGGGCGCCTGGGTGGCTCAGTCATCGGGCTGTTGCCTTCAGCTCAGGTCATGATCCCAGGGTCCTGGGATCGAGCCCTGCATTGGGCTCTTTGCTCTGCGGGAAGACTGCTTCTCCTTCTTCTACTCCCCCTGCTTGTGTTCCCTCTCTCGCTGTGTCTCTCTCTGTCAAATAAATAAATAAAGATCCTCGGGGCGCCTGGGTGGCTCAGTGGGTTAAAGCCTCTGCCTTCAGCTCAGGTCATGATCCCAGGGTCCTGGGATCTAGCCCCGCATCAGGCTCCCTGCTGAGCGGGGAGCCTGCTTCCCTTCCTCTCTCTCTGCCTGCCTCTCTGCCTGCTTGTGATCTCTGTCTGTCAAATAAATAAATAAATTTAAAAAAAAATCCTTAAAATAAACAAACAAAAGCTATCACATTGAAGCATTGTTTATCGTGATGACTGTGCTTTCAACACCCCCTTAAATTTTACTGTGGAGGTGGGTGCCTCACTTGCCATATCCTGGTCCTGACCCTGCTGGTAATGTTTTGTAATCAGGGTGTTGGTTACACAGGTGTGTTCAGCTTGTGAAAATTCATCAAGCTGTACACCTCCACTTTTTACACTTTTCTGTATGCATATTATGTATGCCTCCATTAACTTTTTTTTTTTTTAACTTAAAAATCCCAGATCTTTCCATGGTTCCAAGGGAATGTCTGCCATCTACTTCCTCTAGCATCTGCAACACCAAAACAGTACCTGGCACAAACTGGGACTCAGTACATATTTGTTGAATGAATGGGTACAGTATCATCCCAGTTAATTCCCACAAGAACTTGATGGGATGAATGTTTTTCTCTCCTATTTTCTTTTTTTGGATTTTATTTATTTATTTCAGAGAGAGAGCACGCACGAGGGCAGAGGCAGAGGGAGAGTGAGAATTAGACTCCCTGCTGAGCAAGGAGCCCAATGTGGGGCTTTATCCTGGGACCTGAGATTATGACCTGAGCTGCTTAACCCACTGAGCCACCCAGGCCCCCCCTCTCCCTTTTTCTCAAAGAGTCAACAGAGATTCAGGGAAGTGAAGTCATTTGGCCAAGATCCGGGAGTAGGTAGTGGGATAGTGAACAGGTAGTGAGTGTCAATTTAAGCACCTCTGATGAAAAAAATTAAAAACCAAAACTCTAAGAAGCACCGCTTTACCTGGCCCAGCACCAGCACCGGCACTGGACCTGGGTCTGGCTCCGATCACTTAGATTACAATTTATTTGAGCCTTATCTTTCCCCAGGTAATGACCTCTTCCCAGGCAGGGGCTCAAGCACTCCCGTCCTCCCTCTGTCCCGTAAGTTACTTAGCGCAAGGAAGAGGCTCTGTTTAATAAAGAAACGGAGCAAAGGACGAATGAATGAGAGGTCTGACAGCGATATGGAGCGAGTAGAACACAAGCCTTGGAGACAGATCTGCTAGCTGTGTGTCTTTGGGCATATTACTTGGGCTTTCTGAGTCTCCATTTCCCCAACCGCAAAATGAGAGACTCAGTACTTACTTCAAAGATTTATTGAGAACAGGAAGTGAGAACATGGTTGTCGGGTGACTGGCATGTAATATATACTTGAAAATGGTAAATATGATAAATATTGCCTGTGTTTTCCATTCGCAAAGCCTGGTTTACTTCAGGGTGGCAGGAATCGACCTGTTTCAGTTTCCATGTACTGTTTTCTGGAGGTCTCCGGAAGTGGAAGGAGGAGACCCGATGCAGCCCCCCAGTGTTTTCTTCCTCAAGCCTACAGGGAGAGAGAGTGCGGGATTTAGTCAGAAGTTGGTCTCATGGCCCAGCTCCATCCTGTCGGTGGTGCCGTCTCTGACAAGTTGCTCTCTCTCTCTCTGAGCCTTGGTTTTCTCTTTGTAAAATGGAGCTCAGAACAGTCTTGACCCTGTGGGGTTCTGGGGAGGGTTCAGTGGCTTGACCCTGGGCCTGGTGCCCAGTAGACTCTCCATTAAAGTTGACACTGAGGAATTAATCTGGCACCCTCAGATAGGATCAGCTAGGAGACCGGTGGGTCTCAGCCACCCTGAGAAGTCCAAGGACTGATGGGAAAAAACAAATAAATAGCTTGGCTGGGCTCTGTTTTGTTCTTAGGACCTTATTTCTCCTGAGAAATGAAATAACACTGTCCTTTATGCTGATACAACTTTTTGAGTGTGCAAAATACCTTCTCACAGGGGTGCCTGGGTGGCTCAGTGGGTTAAAGCCTCTGCCTTCGGCTCAGGTCATGATCCCAGGGTCCTGGGATCGAGCCCCACATCAGGCTCTTTGCTCAGCAGGGAGGCTGCCTCCCCCCTCTCTGCCTGCTTCTCTGCTTACTTGTGCTCTCTCTCTCTGTCAAATAAATAAATAAAATCTTTAAAAAAATACCTTCTCACATATCATTCCCTTACTCCTCACACCTTGTGCTGAGGGTAAGACTATATTCACATTTCCGTGGGGCGGTTGAGGAAACTGAGGCACATGGAAGTTAAAGGCACTTGCTGGAGGTCACACCAAAGGAGAAATCTGGTAGCAAATTAAAGGTATGAAACGTGGACCCCTTAACTGCTGATACCACTGTGCAGCTGCTTGGTTCCAGAAGCACCAAGCAGCCCGCATGACCCAGCAGGTGTCACACGGTGCTCACCCCCTCCCCCAGCCCCCACCTGGACGCCACCTGGCAGTCACATGCGCATTCATCACGGAATGCCAGCTGACTCACAGCGGTTATACCAGAGCAGGCTCACACTTCAGAAGAGGGAGAGTAAAAACCAGCTGGGAGCTCAGAGAAGCCCTCCCTTCCTCCTCGAGGCTTGAGATTAATATCCCAAATCCATGGCAGTTCAGCTCTGAAGAAAGGAAAAGTCTTGTGGGCTGGTTGGAGACGGAGATCTCTGCACTCAGAGAGGGGTGGCGGTTCTGCTGCTCGCTGGGCTCCGCTGCAGATCTGCTGGGTGACTTCAGGCAAGTCACTTTCTAAGCCCTTCTAAGTCTCAGTCTCTTCCATTTTGTAACAAAGGGGTTTTAACAGGTGTCTTGCAAGGCTCTTGTGGCTCTGTTTGAGAGGCCTTGTCATTAGAAGAAGTCACGTGTATGGACAGTTTGCTGTGTGCCGGGCACATGACTAAGGGGTTGGCATGGACTTGTCTTCTCTCATTCTTCTAACCAATCCCAGATATACGGGTGCTACTCCATTTTACAAGGAGGGCAACTGAGGCACAGTTCCAGAGCAAGTTGCCTCAGGTCAAGCAAGTGAGCAAGTGGCAGATCTGAGAACTGAACCCAATCTGTCCCTGGAGCTCTCACAAACTGCTCTACACCTACTCCGTTGATCTTGCTAGACCTCATTTTTCTCATTTAAAAAAGTGGTAAAATATACAGAACATAAAATTTACCATGTCAACCATGTGTAAGCGTATGGTTTCATGCCATTACGTCCTTTTGCGCTAGTTGGGCAACCATCACCGCCCTCCATCTCTGGAATTTCTCATCTTCCCCAAGGGAAACACCTTACCCATTGAACCCCCCAGCCTGAGGCGACCACCTTTTTCCTTCCAGTCTCTATGAATTTGATTGCTCTATGGACCTCATAGAAACTTTCTCATCTTTAACTATGCTAATAAAAGTCAAGGGTTGTTTGCTTCTTCTCTCTGTGGGGCGGTTGGCTCAGACCTGGATTTAAATTCCAGCTCATCCATTCAACAGCTGTGTGACCTCGGGCAGGTTGCTTCATCTGTCCTCATCTCCCATTTCCACATCCCTCAAATTGGCTTAAGAGCCCTGCCTCGGGGCTGTTGGGAGGATCACAGGAGACAATGGGTGAAGGCGTTTGGAAAGTCCAATGCCACTTCTGGAGCTCGTCTCCTTCCTGGAGCCCTGGGACCGGGACAGGCTTAGATGTATAGGTTAAGAGCTGGAAAGATACTCAGATTGTACATTTCAGCCTACTTAGAGATGAGAGGACTGAGGCCCAGAGAGGTGGAAATGACTTGTCCAAAGTCACACATGGACATCTATGCATCCGTATACATCTGTGCCCTGGGCGCAGTGCCCTGCATGTGGCAGGTGGCCAACAGATATTTGCTGCTGAAGCTGAAGGTGGAGGCCATGGCATAGAGAGAGGGCCTTGACTGCTGGGCTATGGGGCCCTCCCCTCAGGCAGCTCATATTCCATCCTGCGTACCTGGTTTGGCTTTGTTTAAAGATTTTATTTATTTAAGAGAGAGAGCGAGAGAGTGCAAAGCAGAGGGAAGGGCAAAGGGAGAAGGAGAAGCAAGGCTTGATCCCAGGACCCCAAGATCATGACCTGAGCCAAAGGCAGATGCTTAATTGATTGAGCTCTCCAGGAGCCCCCTGTGTACCCAGTTTTTTACGGTGGCTGGTAGAGCCTCTGCTTATGGAAGGTGCTGGGGCAATATTCTTCTGTCTTGGGTTGTTCTTTTTACTGGCTCCCAGAGGCCTGGCCTTGTGGTGGAGAGTCCCTTCTTTCTCAAACCCATAGAGTAGTAATTGTGACAAATTTTTGGTTGCAAGCATAAATGCATTTGAGCCAACTTCAGCCACCATTACTCAGTGAGGTGGTAGCCACCAGGATGGTCTGTGTGGTTTATCTTGGGAATATGTAAAGAGCTTTCTGTTTTGTTTTGTTTTGTTTAAGATTTTTTTAAAAAATTCATTTGATAGAGATACAGAGACAGAGAGCATTAGCCAAGGCGAGAGGCAGAGGGAGAGGGAGATACAGACTCCCCGCTGAGCCAGGAGCCTGACCTGGGGCTCGATCCCAGGACCCTGAGATCATGACCTGAGCCAAAGGCAGATACTTAACCGACTGAGCCACCCAGGTGCCCCAACAACATTTTTCAAAGTAAAGATACATACGTAATATAATCGAATCTCTAGACGTACATGCTAAATGTTAATTGAAATAATGGATAGTAGAGTTAGGGGTCATGGTTTTTTTCCCTCTTTTGTAATATCTGCATCTTTCTGATTTTTTTTCTAAAGAATCAGTTTCAGTTGAGTGATGATAAAACAACTGTTACAGGACTGCAGTGTGTGCTAAGGCATTTATTTGCTTGTTCAATAAGTAGTACGCATCTAGGACGTGATGGTGTTTGGGAAAGCTGCACAATGTCTGGCCAGTAGTAGAGGCTCAATCATCAGGGGACGGCTGAGGCTCTGCCTTCAGGGTGGGGGGCACACAGGGTACTAGGCGCTCAGACACAGGTCCTTCCGCTCTAATGGTCTATATACACTCTGAAAATCTAGGAGATGAAGACACTGGGGTGTTTCTGCTCTCCATTGCCATGGAATGGAAGAACAACTCCAAACCTAGTCAGTGACTTTGAACAGCAATGAGGTATTATTTCTCACGATTTTGTGGATTCGGCACTTCTGCTCCCCGTGGTGAAGCTGCATTTGCTCACGCAGTGACATTCAGCCAGATGCTTGGCGGGGGCCATCCTCAGCACACGGTGTCACATTCTCCTCTGTCTCCAGCAGCATAGCCCGGGCTTCCTTACAGCACTGGAGCTGGGGCCAATAAGGAGGGTTCCAAGAGGACAAACCCCAGTGTGGAAAGAACATATCAAGCCTGCTGGTATCCATGCAAATCATGCTGAATATAACTTGCTTTATCTAGAAGTGGCCCTAATAAAATCAGCAGACGCAAAGCCAGTGCGATGCAATGTGGTTCTGTCCACTGACTGAGGCTTAAGAAGGAACAGTGTTAATAGCTGAGCTCCTGACGGTAGAGATGAGGTCACTGTGTCCTCACGGTGCAGTTGGTTGGGGCAAGGGCTCTGCTTTCTGGCCCAGTGTCTGCGGGTCTTCCAGTAGTCACAGGGCGCACGGCCTCACCTGTCACACCTGCCACGCCTGCCACAGCCATCTTGGGTCTGTCCTTTCCCCTCTGACCCACTCCGGAGGGCCCCGATGATTAGGTCTGGACCTGGCCCACTCTGACAAATGAGAGTTATAAGAAGCCTGTAAAGCGGGACCCCGTGTCCTTGACCTTGAACAGCCAGAGCCATCCCTCATGACCTCTAAACTTGTGAACTGGGAGACACCCTGCTGTGCGGTAGCAGGGCTCATGAGCTAGAGCCAGCCTGCTTCTTTCTGGTTGTGGAGCAGGCAGTGGAGGCTTTCTGAGCCTCAGTTTCTTCATCTAGAACAAGGGGGTTATAGAGCTTTAAGGATTACGTACCTTCTCTATGCCTGATACCTGTAACTCTCACGGGATCCTCAAAGGTTGGGAGTAACCTGCCCACTTTACAGATGAGGCAAAGTGAGGCCCAGAGGAGGGAAATAACTTGCCCAAGATCACGCAGCTCATAAGTAGCAGAACTGGAAACATGAGCTCAGGCCAGCCTGGAACCAAAGCCCAAGGAATCTCCTTTTACAGGCTCTGTAAAGAATTGGGTGAGAAAAGGACATATGAAAGAGCTCTGCCACGTCGTGAAGACCATCTGCTAACCCAGTACGACTGTGAAGCCCTGCAGACACCCGGCTGGACTGGTAGAGCATTCTCAGTGCATGGGATGGCTGGGCTGGGGACTGCCTTAGAGAGCCAAGTTTACCACTGCATGTACGTTACCACTTTTTTGTCTACAAAGGTGCCTGACTTCCCAGCTGTGATTCTGCTTTGGTCTGTTCGCCCCTCAGAAGGAGGCAGGGCTCTTAGGAATTACTACCGTTTATGTCTGGAGGTATTGCCTTGGTCTAGGTACCCTTTATAGGTACCCCATGCCTTTCCGCAGTCCATTCCCACAGTGCTTGTGTGCAAAGGTCCTCATGGGATCCCATTTGCTGAATGGGGTGCTGGGGCACAGGGAAGGTAGGTAACCTGCCAGGGCGGCAGTGTAGGGTTGCAGGCTGACTGGGGATCCTGCCCTTCCTCCTAACCAGGCCCAGGAGTGAGGTGCTCAGGGCTGGCCCACCAGCCCTGACAAGCCCCTTGTCCTGTGATCACCAGAGCCTCTTCTCAGCCCTGGAAGACAACCAGGGCAAGGCCACTGTCTGCCTTATGGATGGAGAAACTGAGGCCGAGGGAGAGGAGGAGGAGGCTTGCTTCCTCCACTGTCCCAGACTGCTCGATCCAGAATGCTGGACAGGGAAGTCATGGAGGAAAAGTTGCCAGCAATGTCAGACTTCAGCCTTCCAGCTGATGTGGCCTCAGCAAGGGCTGGGCGTTCCTACCATGGAACTCATAACTTGAGGTGGGGCAGGATGAGCAGGAGTGAGCTGAGAGGGCAGGCCAGGCCAGGAAGAGAGGGCAGGTCCTTGGGGGGCGAGGGGAGGGTGTTGGGATGAGGAAGAGAGCCTGGAATGGGGCTTGGCTTGCAATTACTTACCAAAAAGGGGCCATGTGGGAGTGTGGAGTTCGGGAATCAGGTGCTCCTAGGTGCAAAGAATGTCTGGGCTTCCTATGAGAATGGTGAGTTTGGGCAAATACTTCCCTGAGCCTTAAGTGTAAAAGGGCCGATGTGTGGTGGGTTAGACTGTGGTATGTGGAGCACTGCCTGGGTTAGATCCCAGCTCTACAACATCCAGTGTGGCGCAGGGCAAGGGTGCTTGGCTCTCTGGGCTTTGGTTTCCTCATCCGTATTATGGGCCTGGTAATAGCAGTACTCACCTCACCAGGCTCTTGTGAGGATTTACGGGCCTAGCAGCGCGTGCTGAGGGCTTCCAGCAGGCTTTTTGCATAATTGGTCTTTGCTGCCACCACTGTCATTGTCATCCTTTACCTCAGAGGATGTCTGCGAGGATTGGACAAGGCCGCTGGTGCAAACATTATCAGATAATGACTAAGCAGGGTGACAGGTGCTATGGTCTAGGTGGTGGGAGGGACTGTGGGAAGGAGATTGAAGTTTTGCCTGGCTGGCTGGAAGAAGGGTGTGAAAGGCTTCCTGGGGAAGGAAGTGGCATTTTCTGGGCTTCAGAGAATGTATGGAAGTTCCCCAGGTAGCGGAGGGGGGCAGGTAAGAGAGATGAGTTTGAGTGAAGGCTCAGGTGACGAGAGAGCCTGAACAGGACTGGGGACCATGGCGCCATTTCACTGGGCTACGTGTTTGGGGGTGAAGGGCAAGGTATGAGGGTGCACGTGCGCACTGGGTCCCGATGGCAAAGGGCCCAGAATGCCTTACTTGGGGGTTTAAACTTGATCTGGTAGGTGGGGGAACTCCTATGCCTGTCTACATGGCAGAATCACTCAGGATACTTTAAAAAACACAGAATTTGTGGTCCCATCCAGCAATATTCTGAGCAGTGGATCTCAGGTGGAACCCAGGAATCACTGTGGTTCAACCTCCCCTGAAACACAGCCCTGAAGTTCTGATGCTTAGCCAGGCATGGGGACCTCTCCTGTGGGGGAGGGGTTTCTCCAAGCAGGGATAGGCCTCATTGAGATTCCAATCCCAGAACTCTACGATTGGAGCAGAGAGCTTGAGAAGGTGGGGAGGTAGCATAAGAGACCCCCGACTCAGACCCCCAGCCTCTTACCCCTTTCCAAGGGGGTCCCACACTCTCCTGGCCACATTTGCCAACAGGGATGGACCATGGAGATGCTATTCCCCTACAGCCCTCTGGTCCCAGGCAAGACGACTTTCCATCTGTCCATCCATCCATCCATCCATCCATCCATCCATCCATCAGACAGAGTTTTGAGCTCCCTCACCATGTGCCAAGCATGGTATTGGGTCCTGAAGGTACAGTGGTGAAGACCGTATGAGGCAGATACTTTATACCCCGCAAAAAACTTTCCGTCAGTCCTGCTTCCCTTCGCTGGCTGAGCATGGAGTGAGTGCTTTTCATCAGGAATGTAGCTAAGTACAAGAGAACTAGGACAGGAAACCCACCTGGGGTGGGGGTGGGTGTGGGGGGTGTGCTCAGAGACAGCAGCATGGCCCAGCGGCCCAGCCTCCAGACCCCATGGCTTTCTGGTTCTCCCTGTCCACAGGCCCAACCTCCTCTCCCATATGGCTCAGGCCTTGCTCGCTCAGCTCTCAGGCCCTCCCCACGGGACCCCTGCCAGGAGGGTCCTGGTGCCCAGAGGAGGGGTGAACTGTGCTGTCCCCTCCTCACCTCCCAGCGTGCAAAGAAGCCAACAGCCTTGGGTAAGGCCTGAGCAACTCTTCTCAAGGGCGAGGTCAAGGAGCATTTCCTCATAGAGGTAGCAGAAATAACAAACATGAGGAAATGACAGGGATTCTGGGGGATTTCAGAGCACGCAGCCCGGTTACAGGATGGACCCATGCAGAGAGATAGGGTTGGAACATCGTTGTGGAGACTTCCTCCCCTCCCCCTTGGATCCGTCTCCTCGTGTCTTCCTTCTGGTCTTTTGGTTCATCTCCATCCTTTGCCTGCTCCAACCCACCCACACCATCACCACCGTGCATGCTGCCAGGTCACTGTCCCACTCACTCACTCTGCCATTCATTCATTTCTTCCCTCGTTCATTTGACATATAGGTACCATGTGCTGGCTACTAAAGATGGAGTTATAGGCATGTGGAAACCCCAGCTGGGTGGGCCAACAAACACAATGGAACAACTCTAACACAGTGTGGCTGTTGCCATCGGGAAGGGGTTTTGTTTGTTTGTTTTAAATAATCTCTGTCTCCAAGGTTGGGGCTTGCACTCACAACCCTGAGATCAGGAGTCGCATGCTCTTACCTACTGACCCAGCCGGGCACCTTGTCACTGTAAAGTTTTGCACAGGGCGCCAGAAACCGAGGAAGGAACCAAGGGAGGGCTGATTCTTAAGGAAGGAATAGGGACTTAAAAACAGCGTGCCAAGCAGTGGGAGCAGCAGGTGTAAAGGTGGTGAAAGGTGGTTTGCAACGGCTAGAGCCCAGGGAAGCTTCAAGGGATGGAGGGAGTGGAGGCTGGAAAAGTCAGAGGCGCAGTCCATGGAGGGCCTTGAATGCTAGGCTAAGGAACTAGAGCTTTCCACTACAGGCAATGGGGAGCAGAGGAGGGACCTCGTCAGATTTGCATCTTAGGGGCGCCTGGGTGGCTCAGTGGGTTAAAGCCTCTGTCTTCGACTCAGGTCATGATCCCAGGGTCCTGGGATGGAGCCCCTCATCGGGCTCTCTGCTCAGCGGGGAGCCTGCTTCCTCCTCTCTCTCTGCCTGCCTCTCTGCCTGCTTGTGATCTCTCTGTCTGTCAAATAAATAAATAATCTTTAAAAAAAAAAAAAAGAAAGATTTGCATCTTAGAATGATGATGTGTGGAAGATGGATTAAGGGAATGGGCTGGAGAAAGGGAGGCCAGGCAGAGCAGCCAGAAGAGGACCAGATATATAGCTCAAGTGGGAGAAACCAAGACTGAACCAGGGTGGGGACAGATGGGTGGCTCAATAGGTGTGAGTACCTCTGGGCATAAGAATGGAGGGGAGCGTGGGACAGACCCAGGCTGCAGAGCCGGCCCCACTCACGGCGGCTGGGTGTGTCCAGAGCTTGAGGTTGAAGACAGGCTGAGGCAGCCAGGAGCTCCTGGAACCCCCGGGCTCTGGGCTTCCATAGTCTCAAGGTCAGCCGGTCTCGTGTCTAGAGACTGCGCGGGTTGGCCGCAGGACTCCAGTGGGCGTGGCAAGCTCCAGCCCTGGGAAAGCGTTCCCATGGGCCAGGCAGGGTGTCACACGGGGCCCTGATTCTGAAGGGAGAGGCTACCCGGCAAAGAGCAGAGGACTCCGGGCTCTTGAAACTTTGTCACGAACCACCTCAATTTTATGACACCTGGAAAGATGGGCTACATGCGCACCTGGGGCTATTTTTTCTTGCTCATGCTTGGCCCCCCCTTCAGATGAGGCTTCCCTCAGACTCCTCCTCATCTTAACTCTAATTACCACCTGCTGCCGAGCTGGGGACCCGAAGTCCGCAGTGGGTCTGTCCTGCCCATGGCTCCGAGGTCCTGTGAGGTTGAACTCTGGAATGGCTCCACCTGCAAAGGGGCACACCTGGAATGGCACATTTACTGCCAGGAAGTTTCTTGTAAAGATCTATCTATCTATCTATCTGTCTATCTATCTATCTATCTATAGATATAAGATATAGATAAAAGATCTATCTATCTATATAGATAGATAGATATATCTTTTTTTACATTATAATCCAGCAATCGTACTGGTAGCTATTTACAGAAGACGTACGAAAGCGTATGTCCACCCAAAGACTTGTAAGCAAAAGCCCATAACAACTCTAGGTCATGGCCAAAGACTGGCACCAACCCACTTGTTCACCGACAGAGGACTGGAGAAAGTAATTGTGAGATAGCCATATAATGGGGTACTACTCAGCGATAAAAAAGCACGAGCTAGCTATTAGTACATGCACCAACATGGAAGATCTCAAAACAAGTCGAATGGAAGAAGCCAGAAAAGAGAGAGAGAGAGAGAGTACATAATGTCTATGATTCCATTTACATGAAATTCTAGGAAATGCAAGCTAATCTGTGTTGACCGAAAGCAGACCCATGGTTATCTGGATGGAGCAGGGTGGAGGGATGAGAGGGGGGGATTCCAAGGGGAATAGGACCATTTGGGGGTGATAGATAGGGGACTTATCTTGGTGGTGGTGATGGTTGCAAGGGTGGATACATCCTCAAAACTTGTCCGATTGTATAATTGAAACATGTGCTGTTTATTGCATGTCAGTTATACCTCAATAAAGCCGCTTTGCAAATCTGATGCCAGTTAGTGCAGTCACAGCTAGTCCTAGCTTTACAAGGCATCTCTCCCCTGTCCTCCTCCTGACCGCGAGGGCATACCGAGAGAGGTTAGTGTGTACCAACCACTGTGGGCTCGACACAGGATAGACAGAGTGTTCATTCAACCCTCATGACCACTTGTGAGCTGTCACTGTCGCTATTGCCTCTGTCCTACATCTGGGGAAACCGAAGCTTGCAGAGGCTAAACCATTTCTCTCAGGGAAAGGTCATCTGACTGCACCCCAGCCCCAGCATTCATCCCTTACCTAACCCAAACTCTGTTCTGATGTGTTCTTTTTTTTTTTTACATTTTTTAAAAGATTTTTTTATTATTCATTTGAGAGAGAGAGAGAGCAAGAGCACAAGCATGAGCAGGGCGAGAGGCAGAGGGAGAGGCAGAGGAAGAAGGAGAAGCAGACTCCTTGCTAAGCAGGGAGCCAGATGCCGGGCTGAATCCCTAGACCCTGGAATCATGACTTGAGCCAAAGGCAGACGCTTGACTGATTGAGCCACCCAGGCACCCCTGTTCTGCTGTATTCTTATGATTAGGCAAACACTGTGATGATATATGTGGAAAACTGAAGCCGTTAAATTGCTTTCCAACAATCCCCGTATGTCATTAAATATCCTAGCACACCTAGTGATATTTATTTTTCCATATTTTTATCCATATAAAGACAGTATTTTTACTACCGTAACTCAATAACATACATAAAAATTTGTTCCCTCTCCCCCAACCCTACATGTTTACGAGGTCTTATACTCTTCTACCTGAAGAACACCGTGAAGAACAGCTTTTAGGTAGGTAGCTTTTTTGTTTTCAGGCAAAGTCCTGAAAAGCAGAACACAGGGCACAAAGTGTTATGCTTTTTCCTCCCTATCCTGATCTAAAAGAAACACAACTCAGCCTTTTCACTGCTCAGTCTGGAGCCTTTTGGGAGCTCTAATCCAGACCCTGACATCCTTGTGAGAGTTGTCCTCTTTGACCGCCAAACACCCATTCCCCTGACAACTGCAGGAAGCAGCTCACTCCCCAGCACCAAGAATAGGTTCTGATTGGTTTTAGCCAGTCCATACAGCCACAGCCAAGGTCCGAACTGGGCCCCAAACCAAATCAGAGCCAGTGGAAAGCAAGGAGACTTCTTCGGGCATTCCTGAGAAGAAGAAGTGGCTTTTCTTCTCCATGGTGCAACCAGGGAGACTCCCCTTTATGGGACAGCACAGGGGAGCACAAGGAGGCTTTTAGCAGAACAGAGGTGGGTGGTGAGTGGTAGGAAGCCTTCAAATGACACTGTAGAGGTCAGCACAGAGAGATAGAAAGAGAGCAACCCCTTCTCTATCCTTCATGATGTTATCTGAGCCACCTGAAGCCAACTAACAGCTTCCTTCCATTTCAATCAGTTTTCATTCATTCATTGATTTGAACAATATATACTCACCACTCCCTATGTGGTAGACACACTTGGGAGGAGCAGTGTGAATTAGGCTTTCCATGCCCATAATCCTAAATTTAATCAACCTAATCCTTAGTTATAAACTACGACTCTGATCCTTTTCTGGTGAAGAGCTTTCAGGGGCAAGAAACAAAGGACGAAGGGACATTAGTATGAGAATATGTATGGTGCAACTAGCACTAAGTGAAATGCCAAGGACATTCTTATGAAGACCCTACAGCCGGGAGCCTTGGGGAGGTCCACATATGGGAAGGGCCGTAATGATGAGGGCGGTCCCTATCTAATCAGTGGGACTTCATGTCAGGGTCTGAATGTCAGTAATCTCGACTAACAAAGAGGTCCTGAAATAATTTGTTCACTGGACAAACTGTGATTCCTTTATAGATCTTTAATAACAATCTCCACTGGACAAATCCTATTACTCATATATATTATACCGGACAAAAACAGTAAACTCATTCAAACGTATGATATTAGAACTTCTTTCGAATTTAAAAGTTTTGCAAAGGAAAGTGCTAAGTGCCTTTCCCCTTCCTGGCTAAACTTCCCAAGGTTCATTTTTCCTACTCCGGAGCTGTGCGGCCCCTCCCCCACTGCTAACCACAAAACCAATCTGGGAGGTGGCCTTATGTATAAAAAGAAGCCAGTATTTTTAAAAAATAGGTTTATTTAAGCACTATTTACACACAGTGAAATTCTCCAGTTTCAAGTGTAAAATATGAATCTTGACAAATGTATACAGTTGTGTAATTCCTATATATAGAGATAAACATAAATCTATTCCTTGATATATGGAGATATAGTGCATTTCTATCACCTCCAAATTTCCCTGTGCCCCTTTGAAGTCAGTCCTCTCCCCCAACTCCTAGCCTCTGGCAACTACTGATCTGCTTTCTGTCACTATAATTTTTAATTTCCTGGAATTTCTTATAAACGGAATCACATAATATGAATTGTTTTATGTCTGGGTTCTTTCATCCAGCATGATTTTGAAATTTATCCATTTTCTTATATATATATGACAACTGTAGTGGCTTGTTTCTCTTTATTGATGAGTAAATTCTGTTATGTGTATATACACAACTGTTAACCCACTTACCAGTTAATTGGCATTTGGGTTCTTTTCCGCTTTTGGCCATTGGGAATAAAGTTGCTATGAACATTCATTTATTAACTCTTCGGGTAAATATCTCTCGGTAAACATCTCTTGGATAAATACCTAAGAAAGGAATGGCATGGATGTAATGTAAGTGTATATTTATCTTTACAAGAAATCGCCGAACTGTTTTCCAAAGTTGCACCATTTCACATTCCCACCAGCCATGTAGGGGAGTTCTAGCTGTCCACATTCTTGCCCTTTTTTATTTTTAGTCATTCTTATGGATGTGTAGTGGCATTTCATCGTGATTTAAGCTTATGTTTCTCTAATGACTAATGATGTTGAGTTTCTTTTTGTGTGCTTATTGGCCATTTGTGTATCTTCTTTGGTGAAGTGTCTGATCAACTCTTTTGTCCATTAAAATAAGTGGTTGCTGAGGCACCTGGGTGGCTCAGTGAGTTAAAGCCTCTGCCTTCAGCTCAGGTCATGATCCCAGGGTTCGGGAATCGAGTCCTTCATCGGGCCCCCCTGCTCAACCGTGAGTCTGCTTCTCTCTACTCCTTCTCCCTGCTCATGATCTCTCTCTCACATGCTATAAACTCTTAAAACAAAACAAAACAAAAAAACCTGAGCTGAGATCAAGAGTTGGACACCTAACCTAAGCCACCCAGGTTCCCCTTTAATGATGATTCTGCTCTTTTAAAGAGCAGAAGTTTTTCATTTTAAAATCTAATTTATCGGGTTTTTTTTTTTTTTCCTTTTATGGTTTCTGACTTTTGTGTCCTATCTAAGAAATCTTTGCTTAGCTCAGGGTTTCTTTCTTTCTTTTTTTTTTTTAATTTGACAGAGAAAGACACAGTAAGAGAGGGAACACAAGCAGGGGGAGCTGGAGAGGGAGAAGCAGGCTCCACACTGAGCACGGAGCAGGATGCTGGTCTTGATCCCAGGACCCTGGGATTATGACCTGAGCTGAAGGCAGACACTTAAGGACTGCGCCACCCAGGCACCCCAAGCTCAGGGTTTCTTAATTCCAGTACTCTTGTTATTTGGGGCCAGGTAATTTTTTGTAGGGGGAGGCTGTCCTGTGTATTGCAGAATATTGAGCAGATTCCTGCCCTTTACCCACTAATTCAGAAGCATCAGCCCTCCAGTTGTGACAACCAAAAATGTCTCCAGACATTGCCAAATATTTCCTGGAGAAAACTGTCCCAGGTTAAGAAACACTGAGACCACTAAGACACTGAACCAACTGAGCCACCCAGGTGCCCAGCTTGTTAATGTCTACAGAGACATCCTGGCTGGTTTTGACTGAGATTGTACTGAATCTATAGATCAGTCCAAGATCGATTTAATATCAGGTCTTTTCATCCACAAACACACTTTATCTTTGCATTTAAAAATTTTAATCAGCAGTGTTTTGTTGTTTACAGCGTATAGGCTGTGGTGGTTTAAAAAAATACATTCACGGAGGTGCCTGGGTAGCTCTGTTGTTAAGTGTCTGCCTTCAGCTCAGGTCATGATCTCAGGGTCCTGGGATCAAGCCCTGCATCAGGCTCCCTGCTCGATGGGAAGCCTGCTCCTCGCTCTCCCACTTCCCCTGCCTGGGTTCCCTCTCTTGCTGTGTTTCTCTCTGTCAAATAAATAAATAGAATCTTAACTAACTAACTAAATAAACATTCAGAAATTATTTAATACACCTTCCTTCCGAAGGTGGAAACTAATTCACCTCCCCTCGAGTGTGACTGGACTTGTTCTAGTGAGAGAATAAAGCAGAAGTCACAGTGCGGGACAGTGGAGATCAGGTCATAAAAAAATAGTGTGGCTTTCCTATAGGGCCATTCTTTCTTAGATCATTCACTCTGGGAGAAGCCAGCTTATGTTGTAAGCAGTCCTATGGAGGGTTCCACCTGATGACAGCCACAGCAAGCTTCAGATGAAGCAGCTGTGTCCAACATCTGGGGTACAGCCTAGGAGAAACTCAGAGGCAGAGCCATCCAGCTAAAGTGCTCCTGATTTCCTAATCTGTGGAAACTGAAATGGAAACTGAAATAAAACAACAAATGTCTGTTGTTTTAAACCACTAAGTCTGGGATCATTTGTTACACAGCAATAGATAACTAATACACACATCTTGCATCTATTCTGTTAAATGTAATACTATTTGATTTTCTGATGCAATTTTATTTTTTTATTTCTGTTTATTTATTTAAAGATTTTATTTGGACTAATCTCTACACCCAATGTGGGGCTCAAAGTCACAACCCCAAGAGAGCAAGAGTTGTGCATTCCACTGACTGCCCACTAGCTGGGCACTCCTTGAAGCAACTTCAAGAGGTTTCTAAAATTTCAGTTATTAGTTGTTTATTGCCACTATATAAAAATCTGATGGAGGGTGCCTGGGTGGCTTAGTTGGCTAAGCATCTGCCTTTGGCTCAGGTCATGATCTCAGGGTCCTGGGATGGAGCCCCACATCAGGCTCTGCTCAGTGGCAGGTCTGCTTCTCCCTCTCCCTCTGTGATCTCTCTGGCTCTCACTCTCTCTCAAATAAATAAATGAAATCTCTCTCTCTCTTTTTAAAAAGATTTATTTATTTGACAGAAAGAGAGAGCAAGAGAGCAAGCACAAGCAGGGGGAGTGGCCAGCAGAGGGAGAAGCAGGCTCCCCCTGAGGAGAGAGTACAACAGGGAGCTCAATCCCAGGACCCCGGGATCATGACCTGAGCTGAAGACAGATGCTTCACCAACTGAGCCCCCCGGGTGCCCCAATAAATAAAATAAAAAGAAAGAAAGAAATCTGACTGAATTTAGAACGTTGGCTTTGTATCCTGTGACCTTGCTAAACTCAGTTTTAGTGATGTGTTCAGAAACTAGGAGGCTGTCCTCAGTGTCTGGTTGGCGGGCATGTTCCTCCTTCTTTCTAGCAGCGCATTTTTAATAAACCACGTTCTTACTAATTCTGAGTCTGTGTTCTCTCTTAATACTTTAGGATGACCAGCAGTGGGAGTGTGTGGACTTTAACTTTCACATCTCAACACTAACTCAACAACCCAACTAGCACCTGGCTTTGCTTCACTTTATTCTGCCCACTAATTCACTTCCTTTTTTTTTTTTTTTTAAGATTTTATTTATTTATTTGACAGAGAGAGAGAAATCACAAGTAGGCAGAGAGGCAGGCAGAGAGAGAGGGGGAAGCAGGCTCCCTGCTGAGCAGAGGGGCCGATGTGGGGCTTGATCCCAGGACCCTGAGATCATGACCTGAGCTGAAGGGAGAGGCTTAACCCACTGAGCCACCCAGGGCCCCCTAACTCACTTCCTTTTAATACTTTATTTCAGCCATTGGCTTGAACAGGTTCAGCTCTGTGGACTTATCCCAACCATGACTCCTTTGTTTCTATTTTCCTACCATGTTTTCCAGTGTTTCCTCCTTTAAGTTCCCAAGTGTGACAGTCTGCTTTTGCCTGTCTCATCTTATCCCTCCATGTCACTGGTTGCCAGGCAGCCTTCTGGTCACGTCCCCCTTCTTCCTTCCGGTTGGTTCTGTCTACGGGGTCAAAGTCCCTGGGTCTACGTGTATCTGTAAGATTGGGGACAGAGTGATCTACCTTGAAGGGAGTGTGGCTGGGTGGGTCCTGTGATGGTGCAAATGCCTTTTCTACAGACCTGTCTCCTGGTAAACCTTGAGTCACTGTGTGACCTCAAAATGGCTCATCATCCAATCCATGAGAGAAACCCAAACCTCATTTATAGAACTGAACATTTTTATGTTCAGCATTCATTATCTTCATCCTCCTTCCCAAACCCTCCTACTCCTTCCCTTGCTCATTCACAGTCACAACTAAAAGGCTCAGGAAAGGCATGTGTTCCAATCCACAAATCTGGCAGGTGAGCAAACTGTGGTCCAAGTTCGTATAGAGGCAAAATTGCAGTATGGGTCTCCTGATTTTCCCAAGTTCTTTTTTTGCCCAATGAACCAGTACTTGACCCCTGCCCACATGCCCACTTCCCACTCCCACTGGGGTCTGATGGGGCCAGAAACTGGTGGTACAGTCCAACAGAGGCAGATAGGGCCAAGGAGCAGGTGGCAGTTAGGACTCAGCAGACACTGTGGGTGGCAGCTGTTCCACCCCACCCAGAATCAGACTTTAGGGCCTGAGATTCCAGGTCCAGGTTTGGCTAAGAGATGAGAAGTTCCAGAGGCAGGGGACTGGCTAAGTTGGAGCCAGAACCAAGAGACCTATGTTGGTTTCCTGCTGCTGCTATAATGAATGACCACAAACTAGGGAGCTTGAAACAATAGAAATGCAGTCATTCATGGTTCTGAAGGCCAGAAATCTGAAAGCAAGGGATCATTAGGGCTCCACTCCCCTCTGAGACTGTTCCTTGCCTCTTCCAGCTTCTGTTCCTTGGCTTGGTGGCCCAGCACTCCAGTCTCTGCCCCCGTCTTCACACCTCCTTCTCCTGGGTCTGTATGTCTTCTCCTCTCTCTGTTCCTGTCTCTCTCTTATAAGGACACTTGTGATGTGATGGCATTTAGGGCCCCCTGGACAATTCAAGAGAAGCTTCTCTTCTCATGATCCTTAGCTTACAGTCGCCTGGGTGGCTCAGTTGGTTAAGTATTCGACCCTTTTTTTTTTGTTTAAGGTTTTATTTTATTTATTTGAGAGAGAGAGAGGACACAAGCAGGGGAAAGGAAGAAGCAGGGCCCCTGCTGAGCAAGGAGCCCAACATGGGGCTCCATTCCAGGACCCTGGGATCATGACATGAGCCGAAGGTGGATGCTTAACCCACTGAGCCACCCAGGCTCCCCTGTACTTATGTCTTTATGGAATTTTCTCAACTATAGATTAATACTCTATGGGACAGGTGAGGATACTGAGGATTAACAGATGAAGTGACTTGTCCTATTAACTCATCCAGCTGATGAGTGTCAGAGTGGAGATTCCAAGCCAGGCTGGTCTGCCCCTGAAGCCCATGCTGCTTCCACCTGCCCAGGCTCAGCCGGAAGTCACAAGTAGGACTCCAGTTCTGCCCAGCACACACCACAGCACGGAGTCTGCACCCCCGGCACCACCAGCTGATGAGGTTTTGGAATATAGGTAAGGCTCGGTGGGGTGGAGTCTGGTGCCAATGACCAAGAAAGGATTCTTGAGACGTCTTTGGTGCAAAACGGTGGCCCTGGGCAGACATAGCTGCTGCACCCCAGTTGTGAGGAGTGACTGATTATATACTATGGGGTTGGGGGAGGTAAGGAAAAGGGAGGTTTCAAAAGGATTTTCATATGTTAACGGAGACTCACAGGAGAACGGAGGCCTTGCCATTGTCAAGTTAAGGTTGTTTTTCCCCTTGGCAAGGCATTAACATGAAGATAGTTGGGAGCTTCCTGGAGCAACGTTACACTCTGCCCACTTCACTGTCAATGGGCTGCGGGTTATACGGAATTTTAATTTTATCTACATTTCCTTCTGGAAGCTAGTTATTGCTAGAAATGCTTTGTTCTAGGACCTTTGTAAACTGAGGGAGACTCAGGTCTTGCAGGATTGTGATCTCTACAAGTTAACTATTTGTTTTTTCCTTTAGGGCAGCCAGGAATGCCTGAGGAATGTCACATATATCCCATGGGGGGTGGGGGTTGTGGGGTGTCGGCTTCTGCTTTGTCCTCCGCTTGCCTTCTGTTCCCTCATCACCAACTCAGAGTTCCCAGTCCCTATAACATGGTGCCCCCACCGCCAGCCCGCGAGAGCCCGCGAGAGCCCGGATCTGCTCCTCGCTCTCAGGCGTCTTGAAGTCGGCAGTCACTGAAGGAGGACGGCAGTGCTGGACTTCCCCATGTCTGCACTGGCTGGAGCCCTGTAGGGATGGGACGGGGGAGAGTCCGATGAGAACTACCTGTGGAGAGGCTTTCTCTCCCCCTTACCCCAAGCCGGGGAGTAGTAGACTTTCAGTTGAAGTCCAAGCATGACAACCTCCATAGAGGATCACTGGCAATCTCACATTCTGGACCTCAGTTTTTTCATCTGTCAAATGGGGGATTCGGTTCATTTGTAAAATATATTTCGGTCCTGAAGCTCTGTGACTTCAAACACTATCACACGACCAAAGCTATCTGGCTAACAGTGCTTTCACTCATCACTGCTATTCAGGAACACTTACTTCCCCTGCCAGGTGCTTGCCCGTGTGTTGGGCAATGCCGGGTAACAGAGGGCACGGAGAGGTGGGGGAGCCCTGATTCTTGCCCTCGGAGGACTGCTAGTGGGGGTATGAAGGCAGATAGACAGGGAGGAGCGGGTAGGAAGGTGTTCAGAGTGAACTCAGAGCCCTGGGTGCAGAGGGGGAGGGGCAGAGCTGCAGGTGACCCCACGTTCAGGAACACAATGAAGGCATTTTTGTCTCCTCCATTTTACAGTTAAGGAAACTAAACCTCAGAGAGAGAGAAATGACTGCTAAGGCCACGCAGCTGGGAAGTGGCCTTCATTTCAGGTCCTTGTCTTCTGGCACAGTTTGTTCTATGCTGTTGGGGACACTGAGATGAGGACGGGAAGGAAGGTGACCCAGGCACTGCAGAGGCCTGTGAACAGTTCTCTGTCTGGGATGACGGACCCTCAACACACCCCTAGCTCCGGATATTCTGAGAGCACAGCTTGCCCACCTGTGGACATCAGGCCTTGGCCACGGGAGTGAAGGGGCTGAATCCAAGTGTTTTCCCTAGCCCCTGGGGAGCTGTAGCACACACCAGGATCAGAGCAGTGACAAACCACAAAAAGTCTCAACCTACTGAGGGTTTTCAACCCAGATAAACTCAAGGCCTTGGACATTCACTCAATCATCCACTTACTCGTTCTTTCAGTCCTCTGTGTATGTAGCCCTGTGTCTGTCTGGGGAGGTTTCCCTCCCTCTTTGGACACTAATCCCTAGGACCCTGTGCCTGGGCTGCTGTCCTGGATCTGCACTTGTGTCTGCAACCGTGGCTCAGCACCTGGGGCAGACAGGGTGGGGGGGCCTGGTCTCCTTGTCTTTCTGGCTGACCTAAGGGAGACCAGGCTAGCTGACCTCTCTGAACCTTCTCTTTGCTGCTCCCAGAGCACCTTCTCCAAGGAACAGGGGCTCTATGCCAGGTTGCCAGGGGGAGGTATTTGTGAACACAAGGGCCCCACTCTGTAGGTCTGCAGATTAGGTCCAAAGCAGAAGGGCAGAAGTGGAGGGGCCAGATCCCAGGGCTCAGCCCTGTTCCCCACTGTACTGATAAGGCAGAAGCAACAACTGTGCCTCCCCCAGATGGAAGGGGCCCTGCTGCAAATCTACTCTGGGTGGTCCTCTGGCTTTCCCTTTAGCTGCTTTGATGGGGGATGGTCCCTGGGTGTGGCCGGGGAGAGCAGCTGCTCTGGGTCCAGAAAACATTCCCTCTCAAACTGCTTTTGATCTCCGGTGAGCCAGGCCCCATTCCTCTCCCCCATCTGCCCCTGGATTGCCCTGCACCGAGGACAAAGTGAAGGGAGAGTGGAGGCCGGGGGCAGGGAATTGGAGGACTAATGCAAAGGATCCTTCTCGGATTCATCCTCTAACCCTTCTGGACAGCCGGATCTCTTGCTGGGGCCCACCACCCGACGTGTACGTGTATGAGATCAGGGGTGGGCGCGGGTCTGTGGGACCACACACACGTGCACGCGGGACTGTGAGCGAACACCGGGGCGTCCTGGGGGCACGAGGACACAGCTAGCTTCAGAAGGCGTCCGTTTCCCCACTAACCTCCACCGGCGCCACCCTCCCCCTCCCTTTGATGAGGACAAGACAGGACCATCTTGCGTAAAGAGCCGCTCGGAGACCGGTCCATCTAGGTTGGCTCCTAGATAAGACATTCCGGAGCGCAGACTTGTGTACCTGGATGTAATTGTACATGGAATTCCGCTTAGAGGTCTGGGGCGGAGTCCTCGTCCTCACGCTGCGGGTGGGGGTGCGGTCGGGGCAAGCGTGACTACTGGGGAACCCTGCCGGCGCCTCTCCTGTACACCCCGGGACTGAGCATTTCACCACCCGCTCGCCCCTGGCCCGGCCGCCGGCCCTGGCCGCGTCCCTGCAGGCAGTCCCCCGCTCTCTCAGTCCCGGTCCAGACCTCCCAACCAAAGCTCGGGAAGCCCTCCGCCCTCCTCCAGGTGCACGAGGCAGCTCCGCCCCTTTCGGTCCGCACTGCCCCCGAGGCGAGGGCGGCCGGGCAGGTAGCGGGCTGGCGCCGCCCCGCCCCGCCCTCTTGTCACCTGTCCGGGCGCGCCGAGCGGACGAGCGCTACGTGCGCGGGCGGCCGGCTAGGGCGGGGCGGGGGCGCGGAGCCCTCCTGCGCGGCGGGGTGCGGAGCCCTCCTGCGCGGCGGGGTGCGGGACTGACCCATGCAGCCCCTCCCCCACGCGCCCCCCTAGCTGCGACGGCTGCCGAGACTCCCCGAGACCGCGATCGCTTCCCAGGCGGCGTGCCCGCGACCCCTTTGAGCGCCGGGCCTGCCTTCCCTGCCCCTCGCCGCCTGACCACCTTGCACCCCAAGGCCCAGCTCGGAGGCTGCTTCTGGGAATTGGCCTCTGACTCCCGGTTTTAGTCACTTTCCTAGGGGATCCCTCCGGCTCCGATCTCTGATCACTCGGGTCGAGGCTTGCATCCCCTCCACCTGCAGGGCGGGGCCCAGCACACTGCCCGACCCAGGCCCCACTGCCACACTGGTGTCCTGAGTGCGGGAGTGAAGGAGTGAAGTCTGAGAGGAGCAGAAAGGAGAGCCGGGGCCGCGGGGGGAGGGGGGCGCTTCCCTGTCAGTCCTGGCACCGACCCTAGGGACTCCTTGGGTGTCCTGAGAACCTTCATTTACAGGACCTCCTCAACCAGAAACTCGGTCCCCCAGCCTTGGCTCAAGCTGTCCGTTCAGCCTGAGACGCTGCCAAGGCCTATCCTTCCTGGGGAAGCCATGCCTGCTCCTTGGGGCTTTGTGATCTGTGCACCTGACCTCCATCCCACATGTAACATCCCACATAATGTTACAGTTCCCCTCTTCACGACCCTACCAGATAGTGAGGTGACCCAGGGTGGGTTTGAGCTCTGGGCTAGAAAGACCTCAATCGTCATAAAGACATAAAAAAAATGAGCTACTTCTCCCACCTCACACTGTGGCCTCACTCTCTCAGGCCTTCCTCTGGGGACAGCCGTTTCTCTGAACTGCTCCCCATCTCCTCAAGTCCTTCCCCTTTCAGGCCAGAACAGGGTAGGGCCGGGATTCTGGCTCTAGGGCTAGGTCAGTCTGGGTCCTCTGTGCCTTTGGGCCTCCTTGAGGAATTTCAGGGGTGAGTGTGCAGGGTGTGGAGAGAGGTGAGGTGGGAGCCGGAGGAATGTGGGGCTCCCGGAGGGAAGGCTAGCAAAAGGTGGAGAGGGCGGTGCGAACGCGCTACCCTGGGAAAAGGCGCTGGGAAGCAGGGGCTATTTTGAATGACAAAGTTTCCCTGGGGAGCAGAGGAAGGCTCGGGAGGGTGGGAATGTGGGAGGAGGTGGGTCAGAAGGGCGGGGAGGAAGCTGCCCAAGGGCTCGCATCTGCAGCGGCCCTTTCAAGTCCCGCTAAACCCGTAACAATGAGAGGAACTGACCTGTGGACACCAGGGGCAGAGGATGATTAACGTAATTCACCGAGGAAATACAAAAACCTTATGAAAATGTCAGAAATCCCAAAGTACAAATGAAAAGGAGATTCCGGCTTTTCTTATCTATAGAATTGGTCAAGATAAAAATAATGAAAACACCAGATGTTGGTAAGATGTGGGGGAAGACAGAGGCCTGTTTTTCTCTGCTGAGGAGGTAAATTGTACGTTTCTGCACTACCGTTTGACAGTATGTGTGAAAGCCTTTAAAAGAGTTATACTTTGATTTAGCAATTCTGCTTCCAGGATGCGCCCTAAAAATCAAGGGTGATTTATCCCAGCCTTATTTATAACTGGGGTATACTGGAAGTTTCCCAAATTCTCAATGACCGAGACCTGGGTATAGGCTATGCCACATTTGTAGAAGGAAAGCTGCAGGGAAATTAAATCTCACACTCTCGAAGAATATTAAAGAGATGAGGAAACACTCAAGATATGCTAGTAAGTGAAAAGGGGAAGTTATGAAACAGCATGACTCCAATTTTATACAATGTCTATATAAATACGCATTATGGCTGCCATGGGTAGTGGGGAGCTGGGTACTCTACCTGGTTCTAACTGCATACGGAAAAAGACTATAAGGAAATTAACCCGGATCATAAAGGATTTAGAATGCCAGTTTGTGCTTTGCTTTCCCCAACAGAGGTGAGAAGGCAGCAAAGACCTTTAAACAGGTGAGCAACAGGTGTGCAAAAACATCACCTCTGCCGTTTAGGAAGACCGGGGTGTAGCCATTTGGACGATGGACTGGAGAAGCCAAGAGGCAGGGAGACCTGTTGTAGGGTTTGGGTAAGACTGGGCGGGCAAGGCCTGGGGATGGAGAGTACGGGATGGGGCGGGCAGCCTTAGGAGGTACGTAGGAAGTAGAAGACGCAGCGCTTGGTGATGGAGACAGCACGTTGGGAGAGACAGAGGCCGGTTTGTGGCCAGTAGTGCCAACCAACAGAAGAGGGGGAGCAGCTAGCGAATAAGCTAAATCTGGTTTGGGGTCTGTCAAGGGTCAGAGGAAGAAGAGGGGCTCTGGAAAGGGTCTTGAGAAAGATCCAAGAGGTAGAAAACCAGGCTGACCCAGCTGAAAGAAGCCCAGGGTTGAGAGTGCAGAAGGAAATGGGAGCAACAGTACAACGAGAGTGCCCACCTCTGCACGGGGCCTCGATGGTGTCTCTGCCTGCGCCCAGCTAGAGCATCCCCCAGGCCCTCCCTGGGCTTCCTGCTTACTGTGCAACGTATGATCTCTGACTCAGTCTTTCTAAGTCTCAAGGCTCTTCCGCGGTTAGTTGGTTGCGTTTTATCTTGTCTTTGGTGGCTGCTTGGCTCACCTTTTGCTCCTCGGATGATGTCTCTGTTCTGACTTGTTCCATGGCGGGCCCATCCCAGGATTTGCTGTCAGCCATTCGGCCCTGAGTTAAGGAGGGCGACTCTGCTCTGGGGCCCGTTTCTCCCCTCACTCCTCCACACATCTTGAAGGTCTTCTTTCTTCTCTACCATCTTTTCCCCCAAGAGACCCGGGTTTTGACCGTAATTTCAAAGAGGAACAGAAATTCCTCGTCTATCTACTTCTCCTCCAGCTCCCTCTCCATTTGCTTTCCTTCCTGACCAAGTCTTCCCAGAAATTATCTACATTTCTTCATCTCCCCTTTGTCCTCTTTTTTTTCCCCCTTAATCTTCTCTCTCTCTCTCTTTTTGTTCTCCCTCTTTGTCTCTTAATTCTTTCCAGTCAGGCTTCTGCTCCCACCTGTCCACTGAAACTTTTTGTAATGATCCCTGTAGTGGGTGAAATGCTGTCCCCCATAAAATATGGCCAGATCCTAACCCCTGGGACCCATGAAGGTGAACTTATTTAGAACAGGGGCCTTGCAGATATAATTAAGTTAAGGATCTCAAGATGAGATTAGCTGGATTTAGGGGGGTGGCAGGTATGTTTACAGGAGAAGGGGAGATCTGGGACTGACGCACAGAGAGGATGGCTACATGACGCAGAGGCAGAGGTCATTAGTTACACAGCCACGGACAAGAAACACCAGGGATTGTCAGCATCCACCCAAAGCAAGGACAGAGGCATGAAATCAAGTCTCCCTCAGAGCCTCGGAAGGATCCAACCTGCTGAGGTCTCCATTTCAGACTTCTGGGCTCCCAGAATGGAGGACAATACACTTCTGCTGATTGAAGCCACTCATGATTTATTATTGCCATGATTTATTATGGCTGTCCGAGAAACTAATTCAATAATTATACCAGTGGCCGACATTTATGGGTGTCTACCCTGTGCTTGGCCCGGTTTTGAAGGCTTTACACGTATTATTTCATTGAATTTCCACCAACCCAATGAAAAGGGCACACAGTAATAAAGCAATGTGGACAGAAGCAGTTCTGGAGAGTCTGCTGTGTCTTTGGCATTTAAAAATTGAACCTCCATCTGAGTGGTATGTCTTATTTTTCCCTTTAATAGATGAGGAGCCCACAGACCCAAACTTACAACTGCCCAAGGTTACACAATGAGTATGTGATGCCAGGATTCCAACCCCCGTACCTCGTGTGGGTGCCCTGAACCACTTTGTGCTTCTTCTCAGGCTCCTGGCAAAGAGGGAATGCAGTAGGCTGGTGGGCAGACCGACCCAGGGCTGGATTTTGTACAATTGCAGGGCTGGAAGGGACCAAGGGGCTGGTGAGTTTGGGGAAAAGACCGGGGGGCTGTGTGAGTAGGTCCCACTGAAGGAGGAGAAGATGGAGGTCTTGATAACCTCTGACGACATACCCTTGGAGTGACAGAGCAAGAGAGATGTCTGCGGGCACCCTGAGGACCTTGGCCTTTAAGATCCCAGAGCCTGCGCATTTCTGAGCCATGGTAAGGTGTAGTTGTGGCCATGGGAGTAAGTGATCAAACTCTGGGGGGCGGCAGGTGTGGTGGGGGGTGGGCAGGGAGATTGTCAGTTGACTCCACTGGGTGAAGAAACCCAGAAGACAAAGATCATACCAATACTGATAGACTGCTCTGGGAGTTCAAAGGGTTGAGCCATCTCTCTTTGTTCTTATCATGAAACAAATGGAACCTGAGCTAGTTCTTGAAAAACAGATAGGAGATGACGAACATGAAAGCCAGAAGGGCTTCCAGGTAACAGGCACGGCAAGAACAGAGACACGGAAGGCCAAGGCATGGGGCATCCAGTTTATAGTTGAAGTTGGCTACAGTTAAGGGTGCATGAAAGGATATGATAGGACTTGAACTTTGAAAGTGTCCTAATTTGGGGACCCTGCAAAGCAAACGCTGAATCAAAGATTCAGGTTCAGGGTCTGTATTTAAGAGGGTGTCCCCAGGAAGCATGGTGAAGGAGTGGGGAAGAGAGAGAGGAGGGAGGAAAGCCAATAAAAGGTAAGCAAGTTGCCTCTTGGGTAACTGGGGCTTAGTCCCACTGGAGGCTCTGAGTAACTGTGTAGAACACACTGCAGAAGTGTCCCACGGGGGGACAAGGAAGCTGGAACATTTGTCCACCCAATCCATCAGTCCTCCAGTCCTGCTGCCACAGAAGACCCTTGGGCAGAGAACCAGCCACTTTTTGTCACCAGGCCACAGTGAGTTAAATACCAACATTCTGAGCAAGCATTTAGAAAGATTTTGTAGCAATTTGACATTTAAGTGTGAAATAACAAAAAGATGGGTCTGAGACTTGTTAATAATTCGAGAAACATTGCTCTATTTGGTTATTTCTTGAATAAAGGCATGAGCCAAGGAAACCATGGTGGCACTAGTGGGTCCTCTCCAGGGAGACCCAGGTGGGCAGAATGTCCATCCTACCCCTCGGATGGTGATTTTGTCACTTTGCCAGCCAAGAGAAGCCTTCCTAGGAACCCCACTCTTAGCACAAGCCACTGCAGGCAATGTGTCTCTCCTGCCTACCAGAAGGTCAGGCAGTGAGGATCAGGCCCAAGCAGCTCCAGTGCCCAAGGGCTCTTGGTTCTACTCCATCTGGAAACTGGCTGATTCTTCCCTGTGCCTGTGGACGCCTCACGCTTTCAGCCGGAGCCGTACCTGCCCCCATGCTTCCACACTGTGCCCTGGAGGGAGGGTGATGGTGACAGGAGCTGTCCTTGAAAAGCCACCCTAAGACCAGACAGTTTATTTTGAAGTGGAAGTGGAAGGCCGGCTGCCATCTTGACGACGGATCCTTGAGCTGGCTCCGGGATGTGGCATGACTCCTACCCTTGCTTCCCTGCATTGGCTGGAAATGCTCCAAACTAGGGTCTTGGGTCAACAGAACAATTCCAGGCACGAGTATTCCTCAAAGCCAAGATGACTCAAGTTGTCAAGTGTGGGCCAAAGAAGAGGCCCAGAAACCAGCTCAGTCCTTTCATGAGGTTTAAAGATCCCCCACCCTGGCTATGCTTTCCTTTACCTGTTCTATCGTGCCTAGTATGTTAAAGACAGCCCTGACGCCCTGGATTAGAAGCTCCGTTCTGCTATTTTGCTGAGTAACTGGGGGGCTGTTCACAAAACCTTTCTGTATCTCAATGACCACATTTGGGAAAGGATGGAACACCCACTTCATAGGTAAATTCTGAGGGTGAACTGAGATAAGGTTCTAGAGCATCTAGTAGGCAGGGGCCCTCAGATTATGGGAGTAGATACCAGAATGTCTCCTATCCTTTCCTGGCAGCTGGAGAAACAGATAAGGACTCTGGCTTGGAGTCAGATGGCCAGGTTCTTGCTCAGGCTCAGTCATCTCCAGCATGTGACCATGGGTAAGTTTCTTAGCATCTCTGAGCTTTGATGACCTCATGTATAAAGAGCAAAAGACCTACTTGCAAAGGTGTTGTGAGGATTACATGCATGGACGAGCATGGCACAGACTAGATGTTCCCTATATGCCCATTAATAGAACCCTTACTGTTACTAGTAATCTTGGAGACTAGGCCCACTAGGTCTGGTATTAAGGATACAAGGCCCAGCAAAGACCCACTCTCTTGCCTAGAAATTCAGAGAAGGAAGTGATATTGTAAGGGAAACAGATAAGGGTACAGATAATCAAGTCACAACCATGGCACTACTACAAAGAGAGCTATAGAGTGCTAAGTGAAGATGAGACAAGATAATCTGACCAATTTAGGGAAGTCAGGAGGGCTTCCCAGAGGAAGTGATACTTGAGCCAAGGTCTGCAGCATGAGTGGGAAGAACATTCCAGACAAGAAACAACATGCACAAAGCCCTGTGAAAGTAAGTAAAAGTAATTAGTAAGTAAGAGGGACTCAAAAGAGGCCAGTGTGGTGAGAGCTCAGGAACAGAGGGCACATAAGGTGCAGTGGGACTGGAGAGGAGAGAGGAAGCCCAACCTCATGGGCCTTGAAGTAGAAAGAAAAAATCCAAGACAAAGAAAGGATAAGAAGAAATACAAGGTTTCTAGGAAAAGAGTGAAAGGAGAGCACTAAAATCCAGGTGGAAACATCAACCTTTGATGAGAAAGTCAGCTTCCATGTTGAAAAAGAAGGAAAAGAGAAGAGGATGGCTGTAGAAGTAAGTGTGTGTGTGTGTGTGTGTGTGTGTGTGTGTGTGTGTGTGTCTATGGGAGAATATAAGAGATGGAGTTTTCTTTGCCAAGTAGAAGGTAAGATCACCACTGAGAATAAGAGTAGTGGAAGCTGGTTTGAGGAGTGTGGTAAAGGTGTAACAAGGCCATTGGAGAGTGGCTGGTTAGTGGGCAGTGCCCAAGGCCCCTTTGAGCTGAGCCCTTTGAGCTGAGGGTTCCAGAGTTCTGGGAAAGCCCTCTGGTCTGTGATATGGAGCTCTCTGCCCTATTTGGCTGCCTGGCACAGGAAGCCACAGGAAGCAGATGGGGAGAGGTTTGTTCAACTAGTCCATCGAAAGATCAGGGAGCAAGAGAATTCATGGCATTGGCAAGACTGTCATTGAAATGTTGGACCTTGATTCTGAGATTTAATAAAGGAGGACATGGCCCACACCTGGTAGAATGGCCATCATCCAAAAGACAAGATAGAACAAGTGTTGGTGAGGATGTGGAGAGAAAAGAACACTTGTCCACCATTGGTAGGAATGTAAATTGGTATAAGCACTATGGAAAACAGTATGGAGGTTCCTCAGAAAATGGAAAATAGAATTACCCCATGACTCAGCAATCCCACTCTAGGTATATATCCAAAAGAAATGAAAAGAAGATCTTGGAAAAGATATGTGCACTCCTATGTTCACTACAGCATTCTCCACAACCGCCAAGATATGGAAACGACCTAAGGGTCCACCTACTGATGAATGGATGAAGAGATGGTGTGTATGCAGTACAATATTATCCAGCCGTGAAAAAGAACGAAGTCCTGCCATTTGTGACAACCCAGATGAACTGTCAGGGCATTAAGCTAAGTGAGATAAGTCAGAGAAAGATAAATACAGATGGTATCCCTCATATGTGGGATTTTTTTTTTTTTTAAAGATTTTATTTATTTATTTGACAGACAGAGATCACAAGCAGGCAGAGAGGCAGGCAGAGAGAGAGGAGTGAGCAGGCTCCCCACTGAGCAGAGAGCCCGATATGGGGCTCGATCCCAGGACCCTGGGATCATGACCCGAGCCTAAGGCAGAGGCTTTAACCCACTGAGCCACCCAGGCGCCCCTCATATGTGGGATCTTAAAACAAAACAGTTAAACTCATAGAAACTGACAGAAGAGAAGGGTGGCTGGGGGCTGGGGGTTAGGCATGAGGAGGAAAAGGTGATGCACTAGAAGAACATAGAGGGCCAGTGGCTGGAGAAACCAGTGTGATGGACAGTTGCAGGGGACCCAGGCAGTGCATGTGGTGACACATGGAGGTTGTGGTCCATTGGCGGACGTTCAGGTTGTGATTTTAGAGCTGGAGCCGTGACGGCTGTCGGCAGGGTCCAAGGCAAGACTGTGGGAGGTGGTGCATGATGGAGTGGGAGAATGGGTGACTGTATTTGTGGGGTCACCTGAGCTACCTTCTCCAATAAGCCCAGCAGCCTGTCTTTTCTTTCATCCACCTTGCCCCAAATCTCTCTACTCTTCAGGCTTCCTTCATGTTTCAGCTCAGAATGTCCTTCTACCAGGAAGTCTTTCCCAGCTCTTACTCCAGGAGGGGTCCCTGTGAGAACTAAACATGCTGGGGGGTAGAGAGACCCCATGCCATCATCACCTCAGTTATGTTCCTGAATGTTCCCCGCCCAGGTTGAAATCCCATGCAGGCACTTGTTATAATTATTTTGAGTCATCAGAAATGATGGTTCTCGGGCACCCGTGGCTCAGTCGGTTAAGCATCTGGCTCTTGATTTTGGCTCAGGTCATGATCTCAGGGTCCCAAGATCGAGTCCCACATGAGGCTCTGTGCTCAGCAGGGAGTCTGCTTAAGCTTCTCTCTAGCCCTCTCCCTCTGCCCCTTCCTTGCCCCTTTCTAGGAAGAAAGAAAGAAAAAAGAAAGAAAGAAAGATAGAAAGAAAGAAAGAAAGAAAAAGAGAAATGACAGTTCCCATCCACTGAGTATTTTTCACATGTCAGGCTCTGTGGTGAGCTTTAACACACATTTCCCCAATCATCTCCGTTCCGCAATAGTTTTCTGAGTAGATGGGAGGATCACACCCTCTTTTTCAGATGGAGAAGACTGTAAGAGGGCAGGGCGCTTGCCCAGGGTGTATACGCAAGGAGTGGTTTGGCTCATCTTTGCACCTCTCCTCCCAGAGCAGAGGGGAGCCATGGGTGAGCTACATAGGAGTTCGGTATGATGCCTAACCCCTACCCCCCACTCAAGGTCAGCAGCTGACCCTCCACAAAAGGTCCACATGGGCCACAGTTTTCCCAGAAGCACAGAATCAGATATAGAAGGGCTCTCCAGGGGAAGCCCAATCTCGCTGCCCTGTCTATGCACTGAATGTTTGTCCCCCCCCCACCCCCGCCGCCAATTCATATGTTAAAGCCCTAACCCCACAATGTGATGGTATTTGGAGATGGGGTCTTTAGGCCATCATTAGGTTTAGATGAGGTCACAAGGGCAGGGCCCTCCTGATGGGGACAGGGCCCTTATAAGAAGAGACACCTGGGGCACCTGGGTGGCTCAGTGGGTTAAGCCTCTGCTTTCGGCTCAGGTCATGATCACAGTGTCCTGGGCTCAAGCCCACATCAGGCTCTCTGCTTAGCAGAGAGCCTGCTTCCCTTCCTCTCTCTCTCTCTGCCTCTCTGCCTGCTTGTGATCTCTCTCTCTCGCTGTCAAATAAATAAACAAAATCTTAAAAAAAAAAAAAAAAAGGAGAGACACCAGAGTCATCCCCCTCCCTCCCCGCCATGCAGGCACCAAGGAAAGGCCATGTGAGGACACGGGGAGAAGGTGACTATCTGTAAGTCAGGCACAGCTCACCGGAAAGCAAATTGGCTGACACCTTGATCTTGGACTCCCCAGCCTCCAGAATTCTGATAAATAAAGCCACTCAGTCTGTGATGTTTTGTTTTGGCAGACCTAGCTGACAAACACAGCCCCTTTTCCACATGCTCTCAAAGTGCTCACCCTCTTTTCCCCTCGGAACAGGGAGCACACTGCTTCCCTGAGGCAGCCGTCCCCCTCGAAACGACAATCCCAGTTCTGTCCTCTGGACCCACACACAACAAAAACGTCCTCTCTTCCCTGACACCCCTTCAGATACCTGCCGGCAGAGACCATGATCACCCCACCCACTTTAGGTTCCACGGACACAGAGGCCTTGTCCGTCCTGTTTATTTCCATGTCCCCAACACCCTCCACAATGCTTCCCCAGAGGAGGAGTCTTGTCCATATTTGTTAGTTGAATGAACGAAACTAGTTCTCTTCAGGGTAAGTAGTTCTAGCTCCTTTAACTATACCTCCAAGTACCTGGTTTCAAGTCTTTACTTTGGTCTCTTTCTTTCTTTCTTTTTTTTTTTAAGATTTTATTTATTTATTTGACAGACAGAGATCACAAGTAGGCAGAGAGGCAGGCAGAGAGAAGGGGATAGAAGCAGCATCCCCGCTGAGCAGAGAGCCCAATGCGGGACTCGAGCCCAATGCGGGACTCGATCCCAGGACCCTGGGATCATGACCCGAGCCGAAGGCAGAGGCTTAACCCACTGAGCCACCCAGGCGCCCACTTTGGTCTCTTTCTTTACCATGTTTCTATGCTGATTTTCCAGAAACTGAATTTTTGTTCCTGTAAAAGAACGAGGTGTTGGTTCTCACCGCTTGATAAATTGCCGAACATTCCTCCTCCATCTTCCCTTCTCTAGTACTCTTCTCCCTTCATCTTTCTGTTACCCAGACTCCCTGCGAGAGGGACTTTGTAAAAAGCAAACAAAGGGGGAAGAAAAGCTGACTCTCATGAACGTTCATGAAGGTCACCACAAAGGTGCTCTCTGCTGTGCAGAGGAGTCTTGCCAAGGATCGGAGAGACAGGGTGGTGGCAGCATGAGGGTACAGAGCTCTGGAACCCAGTAGGACTGAGGGCAAATCTCAGTTCCACCCATTCCAGAGCTGTGTGACCTGGGGCAGGTGGCAAACCTCTCTGAGCCTTGGATTCCTTGTCAGTAAATAACACCTACTGCCTGTCGCCATCTTAGGGGAGAGTCAGTGAGACCATCGATACCTGCGACAGTGCCTTTAGCAGGGTGCCCAGCGCATGGTGCTCCAGAAGGAGCATGATAATAGTGAAGGAGATGGAGGGAGGCAGTCAGTGGGTCCTCAGTGGAAGGGCCACAGAGTCTCTGTGGGAAGGAGTTGGGTTCAAATCCCAGCTCACTGCCCAGCTAGCTGGGTCACTGTGGACTGGCAGTTTTCCTTCTCCAAGCCCCAGCGTGCTCATCTGCAAAAATGGAGATGCAGGGTGGTTGGGACTGCTCACTGGATGGGTGGCACTTAAGTGCCTAGCATTGCGACACCCAGCTTCTCGACACCTAGCATCGTGACACCTGGCATCGCGACAGATCCCCAGATGTTTGCTCTGGGCCCTTTCATGTGTGCTGTGAGCGCCTGGGTCTCCCTCTCAGCAAAGAAGTCACTCAGAAAGAAAGGCTGCTTCCCTTGCATAGACACACACAGCTACAAGACCACGGAGTAAAAAGTGCAGGTACACGGGGCTGCCGGAAGGAAGGCGTCCCTGGTAAAGCGGGAAGCCAGGCCCCAGGTGTGCCGACATCCCGTTTCCAGGTGCACCCCACCATCTTCACACCTACGGAACTTGCTGCTGAGCGAAACTGAGAGTGGTGTCTACTACCTGCACATAGTCAACACTTGACTGTTTCTTGAGTGAATAAATGAACGTTATGGAATGAAACCCAGTTTTTTTGTTTTTGTTTTTGGTTTTTTGGACCGGTAGGCCTAAGTCCCTATTCATCCACCATTGATGAACATTTTCTACTTACAAAAGAAATACATGTTGATTCTAGAAAAAAAAAAATTAGAAAGTACAGTCGATCAAAAAACAAAAATAAAGGGCGCCTGGCTGGCTTAGTCAGTGGAACATGTGACTCTTGATCTTGGGATGATGAATTCAAGCCCCATGTTGGGGTGTAGAGATTACTTTAAAAAAAAGAATCCCGTGCAATCCTCCTGCTTAGCCGTAACCATGGTCTTAGCAATTTGCCCTTAGATCCTCTCAGGCACACCTCTAAGCAAACCCATTGAAGTATCAGTCAAGGCATATGGTTTGGGAACTGATTTTATTTTTCCTTTTCTTTCTTTTTTAAAATTTAATTTATTTATTTGACAGAGAGAGACACAGCTAGAGAGGGAACACAAGCAGGGGGAGTGGGAGAAGGAGAAGCAGGCTTCCTGCTAGGCAGGGAGCCTGATGAGGGGCTTGATCCCAAGACCCTGGGATCAGGACCCGAGCCAAAGTAAGACGCTTAACCAACTGAACCACCCAAGTGCCCCTGTTTTTCCTTTTAACTTTATAATACTGTGGATATCTCTCCATGTCACTGAAAATTTTTCTTTTCTTTTTTTAAAGATTTACTTATTTGTCAGAGAGAGAGCACAAGCAGGGAGAGTGGCAGGCAGTGGGAGAAGCAGGATTCCTGCTGAGCAGGGAGCCTGATGCGGGACTGGATCCCAGAAACCCACGATCATGACCCAAGCTGAAGGCAGACGTTTAACTGATTGAGCCACCCAGGCGCCCCTCCATGTCACTGAACATTTTTCTAAGACCTTTTTAGACTTTACTATTCACTATTTTACATTTTATTATTAAGCAATACAATAGATTTACTATTTCCTTATTTATATGTATTTATAAAGCCATTGAATGAATGTTCCTTAAGCAAGCCTTTTATCATTTAAAAGGCAAATATTAAAAAAAACCCCTCTCGTGTCTACAAAAAAACCGTGTCTACAACTCTGTCCCCCAGTATTTTTTTTTTTTAAAGATTTTATTTATTTATTTGACAGACAGAGATCACAAGTAGGCAGAGAGGCAGGCAGAGAGAGAGGAAGGGAAGCAGGCTCCCGGCTCAGCAGAGAGCCCGATGCGGGGCTGCATCCCAGGACCCTGGGATCATGAACTGAGCCTAAGGCAGAGGCTTTAACCCACTGAGCCACCCAGGCACCCCTGTCCCCCAGTATTTGGTCTGTCCTTCTTAAGGCTGGATGGGCACTAACCATTCATGGATGTCCACATCTTACTTAGACACAAGCCCCACTGATCTGTCCTGCAGGAGCTGAGCGGTGGGCAGTGTGTGTGTGCTGGAGAAAAGCAGGGTTCCCATGTCCCATGCCTGTGGCTGAATGCCAGTTCTGCCCCTCCTTAGTCTCCCCATCTGCAGGATGGAGATAAGAACACCTTCTTACGGCGTTGCTGAGAAGATGGCCTGACTTCATATATGAAAAGTGCCGAGCATACAGGTTGCCCGGCCCGTGGTGAATCGTCAACAGATGACAGATGTTATTGTTAATATAAACAGATCTGACTTGCCCCGATCGATAGATGAGGCATCACAGAGCAAACAGCTGAAGGGACTTGCTCACTAAAACAACTGTAAGAAAATCTATACTCCGGCTGGCTCCAAAGGGAGCTAGAATTCAAGAAGCTTCTACAATATACCACTTAGGACAGGATGCCTTTGCACAGTTTTTATGGTGTCACCTGGTACCATTTAGGGTCTAACAAATACAGGACATAGAACATCCTAAATCAGGTTGTTGTGTGGATATGGTTCCCCCCATTTAGCAGAAGAAAAATGGTGAGGAATTTGCCCAGACTCATGATTAGCAAACAGTAGGGCTGGGACTAGAACCCTTAAGTGCGGGGCTTGCCTCTCCCGCAAGCCAGTCTCAGAAGTTAAGTGGCTTGCTCACAGTGTCACCACGGTTTCTGTTCTGTCATACTCCCTCCCCAAACAGTCTTGTGGAATTTTCCAGGAATCTGGGGCTGGAGGTGACCTCTGTGGCATTAGATGCTTGAGGAAAATGACCAGGATAGCAACATCCTGACCATCAAAAGATCACAACCTGGTGCCCAGAAGGCCAAGTAGGTGAAATGCGAGAATCCCAGGCTAGAGATCAGAAGTCTCTCTCTGCAACCCCCTCCTTCCCTGCCTGCCCTTTCCTTCTCCCGTAAACCCTGGCAGGAAGGAATTGTTGCCCTTGGCCTCAGGAAGCAGCTCACACAAAGAGACAGTGCCACACCTTACCCCGGCCCCTCTTCTCCGAACAGTGAAAGTAGGAGTAAGAATAAAGATCATGACAATACTTATGGAGTGATGATGATTATTACAGAACTTCTCATACCCTTGTTCAGCCTGGCCCACCCAGGGTTTCCTGGTCTCCCCTTATGGGGGGTCCTGTCTCTCTCACAAATATAACAGGTGCTGTGGGTCCCCTGAGTTAATCTTCACAATCACTTCTAAGGTCGGTGGCTGTCGTCATTCCTGTTTGACACTAACAGGAAACTGAGGCTCAGAATGCGCAAGTGCTTTGCTTAAAGTCTTGCAGTGAAGGGTCCTCGACTGGACCCCGAGTCTATCTGACTGCAGAGCCCTTGAACGTAATTGGTATCCTGGGCTGCAGAGTAAATGTTGGTACCAGACGCACTGGGACCAAGGGACCTGGGATGCCACAGCTTCATGAGTGTCCTTGGAGGAAAACAGAGTAGGGAAGTAACACCTGAGATGTGGTTCTGGGTCATGGCTTCTCCTTGGTGTTCTATGTGACCATGATTCGTCCTCTCTGAGCCTTGAGAGACCTCAGTACCACAGGCGAGCGGCTAAGAGGCCAATGGCACCACTGGGCCATGAGAGGACAGCAGGAAGAGGACAGCAGGAGCAGGGGAGAACCTCTGAGCACCCTCCCCGGCCCTACCGTGAGTCTGTGGCTTCCATTCCCTGTTAAGAGGATTTATTTAAACTTAAGTTTACCTCTACCCAAAGTTAAGTTGCAATGAAAACAACACTGGGGGCATGGATGTGTATATGAAATACTTATTTTTTTAAAAAGGCATCGGACTTTGGGTCAGAAGTTCCGAGTTTTGGTCTAGACTCATTACTAAGGATGTGGAGAGAAGGCCAGTGTCCCCAGCTCTGTCCTCTCTTTGGGCTCGTCCTGGCAATCTGCGAGACAAGGGCATCTTCCCTTCACTTGCCCTGGCACACCCCCATGGGGGTCTTCTCCAGTTCTTGTCCTGATGCCCCCCAGGCTCACCTTGCTGTCTGAGCAGGTGGAGGGGCCTGGGATGCTGGGGACACAGGGATGGGAGATCAGGTGGGCAGAGGTCGGCAAGGGGGCACAGTGCCCTGAGGACAGACCGCTCCTGGTGTGGCCCTTGTGTCCCCCCCTGCGTGGTGTGGGGGGCCTGGCCGGAGATCAGAGGTCCACCCGCGTCAGCCCCGGCTGGCCCTCGCGTCAGGAGGCGCCTTCTCAGTGCAGAACAATGCGGGCTCTTTGAAGGGTTGGGCAGCAGGGGATGGGTGTTTCTCCAAACACAGGGCCTCCTTTGCAAAACAGGCTTTGATTCCCAGGCCCGGAGGCCCCAGGTGCCTGTTGGGCGGCAGGCGGGGGCTGGGGGCTTTGTTTGGCAGGAAGAGGGGACTTGGAGACTCAGGAACAAAGCCTGGGACACAGCTGGCTAGGGCTAAGGGCTGGCCTGGGCAGGCAGGTCAGGCTGGGATGCCAATGGGGCAGCGGTCTGTAGGTCTCAGGCCAGCCCCCTTCAGCCTGGCCACATCTCATGGTGGGTCCTGGCTCTCTCATGTCTGTGGAAGGGGCCGTTGAACTCCAGGCTGTCATGGTGCTCCGCTGGTTCCCCAAATCCCTGTTCGGACATGTAGGGAGCAAACCTGGAGTCTAGGACGCAGAATCCAAGAGGTGGGGGAGGAGGGAGCATTAAGCAGAGCCCACTGACCGGCACTCAAATACCTACGTCACCAAGAAGGAAGATGGTTTCCTTCTTCTGCCGAACACCATGCTGGGTGCCTGACAGGCATGTGTCTCTGATTTAAGCCTCAAGTTTTCTTGCTTGACAACGGCCTACAAGACCCCACAGGATCTCTCTGGACTCATCTCTTGTCACTTTCCCACTCGCTTGATCCACTCAAGCTACTCTGCCTGTTCTCAGTTTCAGGACACACCAGGCACAGTCTTATCTCCATACCTTCTGTTCCCGCCACCCAGAATGCTCTGGCATGGCAGACATGTCACTCCCTCCCGGGGTGGCTCAGATCCTCTGCTCGCAGTAAGGGACAATCTTGACTACTCTCTGAAGGGTATGCTTTCCAGCCTGCTCATCGTTTTCTTTTCTGTTTTCTTTATTTGAAGTAAGCTCTAGACCCAGTGTGGGGGCTTGAACTCATGATTCTGAGATCCAGAGTCACATGCTCTACTGCCCGAGCCAGCCCGCTGCCCCCCAGCCTGCTCGTCTTTCACACACCCTTCACACTGCTTTTCACCTCTTGACATTACCTACAGTCACTTAATGATTGTGCTGGTCATTGACTATCTAGACTCAAATGTGAGCTCCACTAGGTCTGGCACCTTTGTCAATGTTATTCACTCATGTCCCTTGAGCACCTAGGACAGTGCCTGGTGTGTCATAGGGACTTGCAAGGTTAACTTTATGTCAACTTGTCTAGGCCAAGGTGCCCGGTTGTTCAGTGAAACATGAGCCTGGATGTTGTTGTGAAGGTACTTGTAGATATAATTCGTATTTACAACCAGATGACTCTCAGTGAAACAGATTACTACTCTTCATAACATGTAGGTGGGCCTTGTCCAATCAGGTGAAGGCCTTAAGAGCAAAAACTGAGGTTTCCTGAAGAAGAAATTCTTCTCGAGCCTTCCACATAGAAACCCTGACTGAGTTTCCTGCCTGTTGGCCTACAAAACTCAGACTCAAGATTGCAACATCAATTCATTCCTGAAATTCCAGCCTTCCAGCCTGCCCTGTAGATTCCAGATTTTCCAGCCCCTTAAATTGAGGCAAATTTGCCAATTCCTTAAAATTTCTCTTGCTCTCTGTCTCTCTCTATGTTTCTAAAACCTGTTGGTTCTATTTCTCTGGAGAGCCTTGACTAATACAGCACACAAGAAATACTAGCGTTGGACTGTATGAAATTGCTGTTTTTGTGAGTAAAATAAAAAATGGTTAAATATCAGCAATTTCATACAGTTCAATCGATTTGTTGAATGAAAAATGAATGAACCACAAAGCACTCATGAGGTAGGTGTTATTTCACTAATAAGAAAACCGAGGTTTTGGGGCACCTGGGTGGCTCAGTGGGTTAAGCCTCTGCCTTAGGCTCAGGGTCCTGGGATCCCAGGGTCCTGGGATCAAATTCCGTATCGGACTCCCTGCTTAGCGGGGAGCCTGCTTCTCCCTCTGCCTGCCACTCCACCTGCTTGTGCTCTCTCTCTCTCTCTGACAAATAAATAAATAAGACTCTGATAAATAAATAAAATCTTAAAAAAAAAAAAACCAGAGAAAAGAAATCCGAGATTCCAAGAGATGAAGCTGCTTGCTAAGAAAGGCACAGCAAATAAGGGGCAGGGCTGGGATTCAAACCTCAGACTGACTCCGAGGCCAGTGCAGCAGCTTCTGCCTTCTTTAACCAAGCAGCTGACCATAGGGAGCAGCTTCTGCCTTCTAACAAATGCAGCAGCTTCTGTCTTCTTTAACCAAGCAGCTGACCATAGGGAGCCCCAGCAGGGCTGAGCACCTCCGAGAGCCTTAGTCTGAGAGGTCCATGAAAGAGTGGCCAGGAGTCTGGGCGAGTTTCAATGCTCCCCAGCCACAAGCTAAGCTCTGAAGCCAGCTCGGAGGTGGCTGTGCCAGCTGCAGCTCTCTTCATCTCAGGCATAGCTCGGGGCTGCCCAGGTTCTTCCTTGGTCCCAGGGTCTTTCCACAGCTGCTGGTGGCCCTTCTCCAGGGAAGCCTGAGGGGAGACTGACAGAAGGGCATTACCCTTGTCTCACCAAAAATGGAGGCCCCCCAGCTGGGGAAGGCAACATGACCTGCTGTCGTGTGGCGGCGAAGGAGCTCTTGGCACCAGAGGACCTGGGTCTGAAATTTGGCTCTGCCACTCAGTAGCCAGGTGACTCTGGTCAACATTATTTGGGATGCCTGGGTGGCTCGGTCACGTTAAGCATCTGCCTTCGGCTCAGGTCATGATCCCAGTGCCCTGGGATCGAGCCGAACATCGGGCTCTCTGCTCGGCAGAGAGCCTGCTTCTTCCTCTCCAGCTCCCCTTGCTTGTGTTCCCTCTCTCATTGTCTCCCTCTGTCATAAGTAAATAAAATCTTCAAAAAAACCCCAAACAAACATTATTTAATGTGTCCAAGTTGCAGGTTCTCCATATGTAAAGTGGGATAATAATGCTTTGCCCTGGTATTATTGCAAACACTAAATGAGATAATACATGTAAAGTACTTAGAATTCCGAGTGCTCAGTAAACAGTAGTAGTTAGTATCATTGCTTTCAGCCAATAACATCACTACAAAGTTTTAGATGTTGCTGGAGGCAAAGAAGAGCAGTTCCAGGCATCTGTTTTGGGGCTCTGCTTACATGGCTTTGTCCCCTTCAGGATTCCCTCCCCCTCAACATAATGGGCTCTTGGAAGAGGACCTGATTGCTACAATTTAGAATGGCTTTGCTCTGGTGACTTTATACCATCCAGGTGTTGCCCTCTGGGGGGTATTCCTTGTTTAGACCTGAGCTTTCCTTCTGGCTGAAAGCCTTTGTCTACTGTTTTAAAAAAACCCAAAACCAAACACAAATCGCCAGCATTTCAGGCTCCTGGAAATGACACCCCACAGCAGATAATTATAGCACCTTGCATTTTTTCTTATACACTGGTGTTTATGTTGAAACTGCAAGGGAGGCATGATAGCGACAAGTGCTAGAATCCTGCTTTTTACAGCTGGAGGACCTTAGGAGCAGAGGAGACTCTGCTCTTCCCAAGTCACCAGTGGGAGAGCCAAGCTGTAAGCTTTCCACCTGCTCGATTGGCTTCTAAGCCTGAAGACTGGCTTGCTCTGGGCACTTTGGTCTCTGAAGAGAGGGCACAATCATTCTCTGGGCAGTTGGAAGAGCTTCCCTTTATACGTAACACATTCATTAAGCTTTATTACTCTTTCACACGGGATAAACAAATGAAGGATTTAGAAATGAAATGCACATGTATTTGAAACAGCATGCTTAGATTATTTTTAACCAATAATGGGTTGAGATCAAAGAGCTTTAGACACCACAGCTCGAGGGAACCATCCTGAACTTTGGCTTTCGGGATGACTTCCTTCCTGCTCTGGGGCTCAGCTCAGGCTGGTCCCTGCAGGGGAGCAAGACGGACCAACAGCATCATTTTTCAGATGTTGGTGGATCCTCAGCCTGGTCAGAACTGCCTGCTCTCCCCGGCTCTCGGACTGTCTGGCTCCCACTGGCGTAGGAGGTTATCAGCCCTGGAGCCTTCAACAGCCTTTTCCTGTTATCAGAGCCCAAGTGTCCAAGAAGGAGTCTGAACCTCCTGCTTCTTCCCATCCTGCTGGGTTACAGTCTGTCCTTGGAGCGAAAGTAAACAGAGGAGGTGACAGTGTCAATAAATGTCTCCCGTGTGGCCTTGGCTAGCATACATGTCTTTCCACTAAGGGAGACAGGTAGATTGGTGTTCGTGGCCCTTCCTATGACACACGCAAGAATAAATATGAAGAAGACTGGAAATAGTAATAAAAATAAAGAGAAGAACAAAAAGGAAAAGAACGTCCCTTTGTGGACTCTGAAAGAGATCTTAAAAAGCTAGTTCTAGGTGATACAAATTACCATCTTTTGAACCTTGTCACATTGTAGGCAATGAGTGGCAAATTTGGTTAAGAGCCAAAATCACCCAACACAATGAATTTCCCACTCATTTACAAATATACAACGAACACGTGTCAGTTAACTCACTCATTCATGAGAGAACCAGTAAAATGGTACAACTGGTTCAGAGGATAATTAAAAGAACTTCACATATATAGGTTGTAAGAATGCTAATGTATTAAAAAATATTTACAAAATCGGTCCATCCATGGGGCAATGATCACTTTTATTCCACAGGTCAAAATTCATTTGCATTTCTATGGAAAAGAATAATTTGCATTGATATCATTTTCGCAAAATTTTGCGATTATAAAATATCTTAGGGATAAAAAAACATGAACAAGGCCTGGAAGGAGAACTCTGGACAGAGCACCCAGTAATCTTTGATGCCGCGTCAATGCCTTTCTCACAATTTTCCCTGATACCAGAAAAATAAGTTTGGCAAATACATCCAAAGAACCTCATGAAAAACTTGATTCTATTTGAATCAGAGTGGGAGGTGAAACATTGCAGACTTCCATCCTTGTCTCCATATGGATGATTCTAGAGAAGGCAGTGTGCTATCAAGGTAGAAAGTAAATCTGGGTTAGGTCCAACCTCACCACTCTGAAGTTGGGTGGCCTCAGGCCATTCCCTTCTCTCTGCCTTTTCCAGGACTTCTGACTTGCAAAATGGGGCCAATAACAATGAAATTACAGAGAGGAAAAAAGTGCTCCAGGCCCTGTGGTTAGGAGGAATTTAGGACACAGGGTTTCCTTTCCAGCTTCTTGAAACCATTCCCAGTGGTTACTCAAGGCATGGCCATCTGTTTCAGGTGCAAAGGCTGCCTGTTTCAGCCACCCTGGCACTTCCAGGTGTGAGACCTCAAGTGGATGGATTTTTGTCTGTGTAAAGCTTCAGCGGCACCAAGCAAACTCTGTGGGAAAGGCAGCCAAAGTCTTCTTTTCTTTGGAGAAAAGTAGACCTTGGCCCCACAGTGTTACCAAAGGGCAGGTGTCTGGGAATGTAGCGAGTGGAGGAAGTCAGTGAGTCCAGTGCAGAGCTAAGAAGAGATGTGGGTTAAGAGGAGGATTTGGAATAAGCTTGAATGTCTCACCTTTCAAGGGGTGGTAAGAGACATCTTTGAAAATATGATGAAAACCCTACACCCACGCCCCAGAAATAGGTGTGGTGTGGGTGTAGACTGGCAGAGGCTGTAGCAGGTAGCTCAGACATTCTGGACCTGGAATGGGGTGCCCTCAGCAGCCCCCTCCCCCGGCGAGTGTCTCCAGCTTCAGAGGAACTGGGGCCAGCCTCACCGAGGAAGGGGGCCCCGAAGTGAGAGATGCCAGATCTAGCTCCTTCCTTGTCATCTAACTGGTGGGAACAGATGAGCTGCTGTGGTCTAGATGCGGGTTAGCACCTTAGAGCCTTTCTTCCTCTTTTATCTGGGGGTGGGAGGGATTTCCCTAAGTCTCCATCACCTCAGTCTTTGAGTCCACACAGCAGAAGACTAGTGTGGAGGGGAAGTGATGGGGTGGGGGTACTTCCAAAGGAGAAGTATGGGGCCTTAACTCTTCTCCCTCTCCAGTTCATGGGCTCCCTCCAGGAGGTAAACGTGGGCTCTAGAGCCAATCTGGAGTTTGTGCCAACCATGGAGGTGTACCACTCAGCCCTTCCTTCAAAAAAGAACTCGTTATTCAGCTATGTGCTGATTTCCCAGGGCTGCCATAACAAAACAGCACAGACTGAGTGGCATACGTAACAGGGAGATTTTCCCACAGTTCTGGAGGCTGAAATCAAGGAGACCGCAAGGCAAGCTCCCCCCTGAAGGTGCTCGGGAAGGACCTGCTCCAGGCCTCTCCCCTAGCTTCTGCTAGCCTTCAACATTCCTTGGCTTGTAGACGCTTGACTCCAGTCCTCCTTCTCACATGACGTTCTCCAGACATCTCAGTCTTCACAGGGCCTTCTTCTTCTAAGGACACCAGTGGCCATATTGGATTAAAGGCCTAGTCTACTCCAATAGGATCTTATGTTAACTAATTGCATCTGCAACAACTCTATTTCCAAATAGGTCACATTCAGAAGCACTGGGGGTGAGGATTTCAAAATATCTGTTTTTTTTTTTTTTTTTTTTTTGAGGAGGAGGAGTCGGAGTCAGGAGACATAGTTGAATCCTAACAAAGCACCAGGAGTGAGTCAGGGGTCTCCTCTTGCTGTGTCTCCCTTCTGCTGTGCTTTCCTCAGGCGCCGGGGCAGGGGCTGCACCACATGTACTTCACCATCAGATGGCCTCATCCTGTTCCTCTCCCTTCAGCTTCCTCAGCCATTAGCTTCTCATAAGCATTTAGTCCTTCTAACTCATCACTGTCTGCTTCTTGAAGGACCAAAACTGGCAGAGGAGGTGAGATGGATTTATTTCCTGGATCACTTGTTGCTTGGAGTCAAGGAACAACCACCCCCCTTCCCCAGGGGTAAGTGGGGGCACAATAGCCCCTGGTGGGGAACACGGTAGTAATCTTTGATGCCCCGTCAATGCCTTTCTCACAAATTTCTCACAGCTCAGTTGCTAAATCTTTCTTTGGTAATGACTTGGAAGATTGTTCCAGTGGTGGGTACACTCGCCATGAAATGATTCAGGTATTTGAGAAACACAGGGGACGACACATGCAAGGGTGATGGAATTAGCTGGGTTATTAAGCTACGTAAGTTATACTGACCCTTCAGAGAGATAATGGAAAGTTGAGTGCACTTAAAAAATAAAAACTTAGTGTGAGGGGGCTTTGGGACATCTTATAAATAAACTGCCCAGTGGGAGAACAGAGAAAGCCTGTTATCAAAATCAGGATTTAATGGTAAGGAGCTTCAAAAGTCATAAAATGCTCAGCTGAGGCAAGTCTGCCTGGGGTTGGGTGCCGCTGCCCCTCGGAACAATTTGTTACTTAAACTGTAACCCCTGGAGGATTTTACTAGTTGCCAAGCACATTTAGATATGGCCTTAAGAAATACACGTACTGGCAACGGGTCTTTGGGGAGAAGGACGATATACGACCGTGAAGCTGGGCAGCTGGGGATGCCCGGCTCCCTCAGAGTGGAACGCCGCCCCTTCACAGAAGCTGGGCAGCTGGGGATGCCCACCTGCTTCAGGAAAGCAGAGCACCCGGGAACTCCGGGTCAGCTCAGGGTGGAACGAAAACCGCCTGCTTCCCTTTTCCGTTATTGCTCCTTTCTCTTCCCAGAAGTGCCCGTTGTTAGTTAGATGTGTCCTTTGGATATGCTTGGTTAACTATAAACTTTATCCTCTTCCTCGCTTGTCTGCAAGACCTGTGACTGACGTTTGACCTTCATCGGTCCTTCTGTTGGCTATTGTTTCTATCCAATAAAAGTGAGACTGTGTAGTTGCTCGGGGCAGCAGTCCTTTTCGACTGTTGTCCCCTGCTCCCAATCTCTTGCAGCTGACTTGTTTGTGCATAATTCTTCTCCTGTCACCGACTGGAAGCGGCAGTTGGGGCAACCTGGGACCTGACGTAAAGGATGAGGACCACATAGTGGGAAGATATTTGTACCTGAGTGATGACTCCTAGAAAAGCCAGGAGCTTTACAATTTGTAAATAACTATTGTTGTAAAACTGGCAAAGTTAGATACCCACAAGGGTATTATCAAAAGAAAGCAAGAATGTTTAGGCAGGAAGTGTAGGGTGGTTACCCAATAAAATGTCACAATTCCTTACTCAAAGTTCTTGGACTTGATCCAGTTTTTAGATCTTTGAGTTAGTAGGTGAGAGAACCTGTTGACTGAAGAGGCGGCTGGGTGTCCTAGAGAAAGGACTAAGCTACACCGTATACTGTAAGAGTCGTCCCAGTCCTTCCCCAAAGGCACTGATGGCCATTTACTCAGAAATTATTTACTGGGGAAATGGGAATGCCCAGACACTTCTAGGACTATTGGACCTGGGGTCTGAGTTGATATTGATACACAGAGACCTGAAATGTCATTGTGGATCTACATATGAAGGCCAGCTGATGATTAATGGAGTCCTGTCCAGAGTCCAGCTTATACTGGGTTCCCTGGGGAGAGGAGACCACTCGGTACCATTTCTCTCATCTCTGAATGTATAATTAGGATTGGCATGGTTGGCAGATAGAGTGATTCTTAGACTGGGCCCTTGAACTGTGGGGTAAGAGTTACCGTAATGGAGAAGGCCAAGGGGAAGCCTTTGAATCCATCCCCCTCTCTCTCCCTCCCTGTCTACTCTCTATTCTCCACATTCTTATACCCACCAAGACAGTAAATCCAAACTGATGTTGTATCCTGGGAGGTGGGAGAGATGACGTATTAATGCTATCATCAAGGATCTCAAGATGTGGGAGGGGTGGTCCCTATCATACCTCTGTTTAGCTTATCAGTCTGGTCCTTGCAGAAATCAGATGGATTCTAGAGTATGATTAGAGTATGATTAGAAACAGAGAGCCCTACCAAATAGTAGCCCCAAAGGCAGCCACTGTACTGACCTAGGATCTTTGCTAGAGCAGATGGGTATGGCTGCAGGTACATGGTGTGCCATTATTGAGTTGGTCAATGTTTTATTTTCTATCCCAATCAGGAAAGAAGATCAGGAACAGTTGACATTCACATGGAATGGACAATGATATGCATTCACGGTGTTCTCCCTGGGCTGTGTTGAGTCTCTTGCTCCTTGTCACCATAGATTCCAAAGAGCTGTGGACCACGTGTGCACCCTGCAGAACGTCACATTGATCCATGCCCTGGATAACATCAAACTCAGCAGGAGGGTGAACCGGAAGTGGCGAGCACACTGGAGTCCTTGATAAGACGCACACAGCCCAGAGGGTGGTAGATAAGCCTTACAGATTTGCAAGCCTGCCACAACAGGAAAGAATTTGGGGGATCTAGAAATCAGGGGCATATTGGTACCTTCCCCTTCAAAGCCAAAGGCAAATGGCTGTACTTGGCCAAGAGGGAGGCACAGTGCCGGTTAGGCGTTTTGGGGTTCCAGAGGTGCCCATTCCCTATCTAGAGACACTGCTCCAGTCCATATATGGGTGATAAGAGAGCTTCCCAGCTTTGAGTGGGGCCCAGGGCGGGAAAGGGCTCTTCAGGAAGCCCAAGCTATAGTGTAAGCAGCCCAGCCACTCGGACCCTACAATCCAGCTGACCTTGGTATTGGAGATGCAGGTGCAGAAAAAGATGTGTGAAGTCTGCAGCAAGCCCCAGAAGGAGAACCACAATGCAGGCCCTAGGGTGAGGGATGAGGGCTTGCCAAAGTAACAGCTGGGGAGGGAGGGGGGCTTTTGGGGTGGATTTAGAGATGGTGGAGGAAGGACGTGAGGAGCACTAGTTGAAGCTCCAAGATCAGCTGCAGGGATGGGAGCTGTAGTTTGTCCCATTGACCTCCCTGTTCTAAGTCTCTTCCCTGAAATAAGAAAGGTCCACTGAAAGCCTGGAGAAGTGGGACGCCTGGGTGGCTCAGTTGGTTAAGCTGCTGCCTCCGGCTCAGGTCATGATCCCAGCGTCCTGGAATCGAGTCCCACATCGGGCTCCTTGCTCAGCGGGAGCCTGCTTCTCCGTCTGCCTCTGCCTGCCACTCTGTCTGCCTGTGCTCATTCTGACAAATAAAAAAATAAAATCTTTAAAAAAAGAAAGCCTGGAGAAGTGCATCCACACGGGGCACAGGAGGGCTGTGGGAGCCATGGAAGTGCGCCATTCAGACCTCCCTGCAGTGAAGAGCTCACCGATAGGCTGTAGAGGGTGCGGAAGGTGACAGCTTTCAGCTACAGAGCCTTCAGACCAAGGTCATGCTCCTGGGCATCTCCCAGCCAATGAGATGCACGTAGGTCCTAGGATCTGGTCATTTCTGCCCAGTGTTGGACTCTTCTAAGGGGCAGGCTTTGCTCAGGAGCTCCCCACTGAGTCGTCTGAACTTTGTCAGCTTCGAGTTGCAGTGTGAGAGCACCCTGAGGAGCTTTTGATATCTGGAATCATACCATACCAGGTAACCCTGGGCTTTTGGTATCTATTTGATGGTTCTGGAAAGTAAGAGTCATTGGCAGGCCCCATTGGAAGGCCATGCCTTCCCCCTGGTCCACCTGTGGGAGTTGAAAGGGCACAGGCTTTCAAGTCAGACATACCTCCGTTCAATCTTAGCTTCTCCACTGACTGGTCATGGAACTTTGGTCTCTGGGCTTCTGAAGCGGCTTCGACTTTTTTTTTTTTTTTTTTTTAAAGGATTTTAAAAATGTTTTTATTTGAGGGAGAGAGAGAGAGAGTGCTCATGGGAGCTGGGGGAGGAGCAAAGGGAGAGGGACAAGCAGACTCCATCCATGTTGAGTGTGGAACTGGACATGGGGCTTGATCCCACGACCCTGAGATCATGGCCTGAGTGAAATCAAGAGTAAGATGCTTAACCGACTGAGCCACTCTGGTGCCCTGAAGAGGCATCTTTATCATCTTTTGGATTCCTCTCTTTTTCTCTTCCCCTTTCCCTCTGTACCACAAGCCCAGCCAGAATCTTGCAGGGGCAGATTTTCTGCCAGCACCTGCTAATGCCACTGAAGAAAACTCTCCATTTCCTAGACTACACCCTCTCTGAACTCCTGTTCCCTCCTCAATATCCTGGCCTCCTATGATTCCCAGAAGGAGGCCAGGCACTTAAACATCTGAGTTGAAATTAAGCAAACTTCCTTGAGTCCCCATTTTGTACCAAGTCCCACATTGGACACTTTTTTTTTTTTTTAAGATTTTATTTATTCATTTGACAGACAGAGATCACAAGTAGGCAGAGGCAGGCAGAGAGGAAGGGAAATAGACTCCCTGCTGAGCAGAGAGCCCGATGCGGGGCTCGATCCCAGGACCCTGAGATCATGATCCAAGCTGAAGGCAGAGGCTTTAACCCACTGAGCCACCCAGGCACCCCTGGACACTTTCTCATAATAACCTTCACAACAACCCAATGAGGCAGGCTTTGTTATACCCATTTAATAAGTAAGTAAACTGAGGCTCAGCAGAGTCAGAAAGTGGAGCTGGGATTGGAAGCCAGCCCACCATCCTCCAAGCCCAGTGCTCTTCCTCTAACACAAGCATGCCTGGCTGGGGTCACTGCCCAAATCTGTGGAGTTGGAGAGAGCAGAAGCCTGACTTATAATGGGGTAAGTGGGGACCTGTGGCCACAGTGAATCTAGCCTGGGCTGGCTTGTGGTGTCTAGTGATGAAGGAGGCTGCTGGAGGGACTCCTGGGGTCAGGCAAGCCACAGGCAGGTCCCTAAGACTCCTTGGAGCATTTGCAATTACCAGAGCTCTTTGGATAACAGCAAAAGTCATGATAACAATATCAACTGCAATTTGTTAAATCCTTACTACGTGCCAGACATGGAGGGTTAACAAACGTGATTTCATGTAATCCCCCCAGCAATCTGAGAGTGTGGAATTGTTATCCAGAAGTCCCCATCCAGGCCCATATGACTCCAAAGCTCACACGCATTCCTTGATGCAGAGATACTGATCCACGTCTCCTCCTGATCATGATTGATGACCCTCACCCAACAGACCGTGTCTTGGCCAGGCCCGTCCTGCTTACCACTCCTCCCTTGCTCTCGCCTCTCAAAGCAAGCCCAAGCCCAAGCCCTGGGTTTGGGGCTGAGATCACAGAAAGGATCTAAGGTATGTCCCACCTCCCTGACATGCTGAGACTTAAAGAGAGCGGACCCCACTTTCTAAACCCCATTCAGAGCAAGAGAGAACAAATAAGGTGTGCACCTAATGTTTGTAGGACAGACAGAATGTTACAGAACAGAACAGATCCCAAAGGACCCTGCTTCTCCATCAAGGAGAAAGCTCTCTAAACCAGAGAAGTAAAAAAAAAAAAAAAAAAATCCTGGTTCCTGGTTGACGGGAACCAAAGGCCAGGTGGGGCTGAGATGGGGCTGCCCTCAGATGCCATTGTTCTGTTCGAGGCCGTCCTGGCAGAGATGGGTCATTCCAGGGGCCCTTCTGGGAAGGTGAAAGGTGCCAGGAAGAAAGCCAAAAACATGCTGCCTCCATTCAAGCATGGGAAAAATATTGTGCCTTGAGCTTATCATAATCCTAGGCAAAATTCCAGAAGTTCCTTTCCTAAGCAGGGGTTACTGGGAGCCAAGATGGGTTCACTTAGGTCAAGGCATGTCTAACCCTCCAGATTTCCCCAGGAGGAAGGGGGATCAGAACATGTTGCGGGAAAAGGACCACAGATGCAGGATTTAAAAAGAAGACTTTGCCATTATAACAACTACATCGAGGAAGAAAGGAGAGAGTTCATCAGCCAGGGTCTGGAATCTACCACACCCCAGCTCCTTACAGATCAAAATTATAGGCTTCCTTTTATAGTAGAGAAGCTCAAGAGCACTGCCAACATTTGTCTTGTGGTCAGCAATGGGGGAGGAGTCTTGGGACACACAAGGGAGGAAGATGAGATGCCCTGAGGCCATGGATATTGGCAACCAACATCTGAGAGGGTGAAAGTCTGCGTTAGTCCAATAAAGCACTTAAGATCTAGAAAGGTTGTAGAATTTGTCCAGGGGAATAAAACCTCAAGAATCTCTAAGAATATACGACATGGATTAAGGAGAGCCTGATTTCCTTGTCAAGCACCATCAGCACCAAGGTCAATTTTGCTATTGAAATATCTTCTTTTTTTAATGCCTCTCACACAAATCTTTAAGGGTTAATGGAGAAATATGGACCCAATCAGGGTAGCTCAGGCTTCATGTAGCAGTTTGAACTCTTCTACTCTGGGTAGAAGGCATTCATTGATTCTTTTGGATGAGACTCAGCCTCTTTTATAACGCAGAGCATCAACAATGTGGCCCTGCCACCATCACTCACTGGTGTCTGCTGTGAGTGTGTCCTGTGCAAAGGAAAAGAATGTGCATCTGCTGTGTGAGAGAAAAAGCCTGCTGGATGCCTCTCGTCCTGAGATTGGTCCTGCACTGCCCTCCACCCACCTGCATGGCTTGACCATCTCTATTCGGAAGGCCATGGAGTAGAGAGGTTCAAAGTTCATGTTCTGGAGTAGACAGCTTCTCTCCTCCTAACCCCATCCCACTGCAGTCTCAGCTTTGCCATTTACGAGTTGGGTGACCTTGGGCAAGTTAATAAATTATCTGCGTCTTATTTTCTTCACCTGAAAATGGGGATGATGGTGATGACTTTCATAGGGTTAGAGCACTGACTTTTATGTTTTCACTTGTGACTCATGGTAAGAAATACATTTTGTGGGCGCCTGGATGGCTCAGATGGCTGGGCATCTGCCTTTGGCTCAGGTCATGATCCCAGGGTCCTGGGATGGAACTCTGCATCAGACTCCCTGCTCACCAGGGTGCCTGCTTTTCCCTCTCCCTCTGCTGCTCACTCTGCTTGGGCTCTCTCTCTCTCTCAAACAGATGAATTTTTAAAAAATCTTTTAAAAAAATACATTTTGAGCGGCCTAAATGCAAGACAGGAGACCATCAAAATCCGAGAGGAGAACACAGTCAGCATCTCTGACATGGGCCATAGCAACTTCTTGCTAGACATGTCTCCAGAGGCACGGGGAAGAAAAGCAAAAATGAACTATTGGGACTTCATCAAGATAAAAAGCGTCTACATAGCAAAGGAAACAATCAACAAAACTAAAAGGCAACCTTCAGAATGGGAGAAGATATTTGCAAATGACATATCTGATAAAAGGCTAGTGTCCAAAATTGATAAAGAGCTAATCAAACTCAACACCCCCAAAACCAAATAATTCAGTTAAGAAATGGGTAGAGGACATGAATAGATATTTTTCCAAAGAAGACCTACAGAAGGCTAAGAACACATGAAAAGATGCTCAACATCACTTGTTATCTGGGAAATGCAAATCAAGACCATGATGAGATACCACCTCACACCTGTCAGAATCGCTAAAATTAATAACACAAGAAACAACAGGTGTTGGGAGGATGCAGACAAAGGGAAACCCTCTTGCACTGTTGGTGGGAATGCAGACTGGTATAGCCACTCTGGAAAACAGTATGGAGGTTCCTCCAAAAGTTAAAAATAGAGCTACCCTATGACCCAGAAATTGCACTACTAGGTTTTTACACAAAGGATTGAACCATAGTGATTTGAAGGGATACATGCACCGCAGTGATTATAGCAACAATGTCCACAACAGCCAAACTATGGAAGGAGCCAAGATGTCCTTTGATAGATGAAAGGATAAAGAAGATGTGGTATGTATACATACAATGGAATATTACTCAGCTGTCAAAAAGAAGGAGATCTTGCCACTTACAATGATGTGGATGGAACTAGAGTGCATTATGCTAAGTGAAGTAAGTCAGAGAAAGACAAATATCATGATTTCACTCATACGTGGAGTTTAAGAAACAAAACAGATGAATACAGGGGACAAAAATGATAGAGGAGGGGCAAACCATCAGAAACTCTTAACTATAGGGAACAAACTTAGGGTTGACAGAGGGAGGTGGGGGGGGAATAGGCTAGATGGATGATGCAGATTGAGGAGGACACTTGCTGTGATGAGCTCTGGGTGTTACATATAGGTAAGTGGTGAATCACTACATTCTACTCCTAAAACTAATATTTCACTATATATTAACTAGTCAGAATTTAAATAAAAGCTTGAAACATTGAAAATAAAAACAAAATACATTTTACACCAAGACCCAGTATGTACATGTGCAGGATAGCTGGAAAAAGGTCTTCCAAACAATTCCTAACCTTAGGGCTGATTGATGAACTCTAGCATTTTCTGTTCTAGTCCATCCTTTTCTTCTCTGTCCTTTTACTGAGCAAATTGATATCTGAGAGCCAGTATGTTGTTTTTCACTACTTAACATGGGTCACCATCCAGAGTTTGAAAAATGCTGGGTTAAGGTCTTTCTAGAGTATTGTGTCCAGTTCCCAAAGCTACAGTTGCCTTTACCGGTGTCATTTTTTAAGAAAACTGTTTTTAGGGGCGCCTGGGTGGCTCAGTGGGTTAAAGCCTCTGCCTTCGGCTCAGGTCATGATCCCAGGGTCCTGGGATTGAGTCCCGTATCGGGCTCTCTGCTCAGCGGGGAGCCTGCTTCCCCCTCTCTCTCTGCCTGCCTCTCTGCCTACTTGTGATCGCTCTCTCTCTGTGTCAAATAAGTAAATAAAATCTTTTTTTAAGAAAGGCTATTTCTTGTTTTGTCTTTCTTTTTTTCCCTTTATTTTATTTTTATGTTTCTTAAATTCCACATACGAGTGAAATCATGAGGTATCTCTGTCTTTCTCTGACTGACTTATTTCCCTTAGCATGATACTCTCTGGCTCCATCCATGTTGTTGCCAATGGCAAGATTTTGTTCTTTTTTATGGCTGAATAATATGCCATTGTATGTATATAAAAGTCTATTTCTTGGGGCACCTGGGTGGCTCAGTGGGTTAAAGCCTCTGCCTTCGGCTCAGGTCAT
>NW_019154093.1:13241483-13297637 GCF_002288905.1 Enhydra lutris kenyoni
GATCCCAGGGTCCTGGGATCGAGCCCCGCATCGGGCTCTCTGCTCAGCGGGGAGCCTGCTTCCTCCTCTCTCTCTGCCTGTCTCTCTACGTACTTGTGATCTCTATCTGTCAAGTGAATAAATAAAAAAATCTTTAAAAAAAAAAAAAAGAAAAGAAAACTGTTTTTAGGCCAGAGGGTGTCCAAAGGAGAAGGACCAGGGTGTTTCCTTCAGTGGACACGCGAACTGGGGTGCAGCCATTCCGGAACACAGTACCACGTTCCCTCATCCATTCATTCCTTTGATGTTTTTTTCGTTTATTCATCCATTTACCCGTTAACATAGGTGTGGTTGCCCGTTTCATCTGGAAAAGAGACTCCAGGGAGACATATGCTCTGTAAGTCATGTCTACAGGGAGCTAGAACTATCCCTTGCAGTCCCCTAGGCAGACTGGGGGCTGTGGGACAACGGGACAGAGAAGCAAATTCTGGTCATCATACGGGAAGTGTTTTCCAGTCCCGGGTCCTGCTGGAGGATGAGGTCGGCGGTTCACCAGTGTTATTTCCCTTTGACCGTGAGTGATCAGAGGCGGGAGAAGAGATGCTACAAAGAGGCTTTTGCTATTGGGTGGAAGGTGGCTTGAAGTTGGTTCTTCACCCCATGCTCCGTGGAGCCTGAGGGTCTTCTTGAGTCACTGCAGGTGCTGCTATGAGGAGGGGAAGGAAACATCAGCTGGGGTTCTGTGCCCCTACCTGACCACCAACTTTATTTCTGGTTTGTATGACAGGATTCTCCATGTGGTTTATTTTGGAAGTGGGTGCTGTAGACACATGCTACAGATGTTTAGAAAAAAAAAAAAAAAAAGAAAAGTTTAATCCTTAAGCTAGGAGCTCATTAAATCCTTGGGAGCCTCAGAAGCAATCATTTCTAGGATTCTGGGACTCATTTTTTTTTCCCCCTATAAAAACAAGTCCATTAAAATTACAGCATAAGCCCTTTTTGTACTCTTAAATCCAGGTATAATTGAGAGGAAGAATTGAAAAATTGCAAGTGTGGCAGGATCATAGATGGAGATGCTATTTTGTGTTGGTGGTTTTTCTTCTCCCCTGGTTCCGGTCCCCTTCCTGCCCAAACTCCATCCCTGGTGGAGAGCAGGGAGTCCGGCCTTTGTGCTCCTTCACCTCAGGGGGTGTTGGTGAAACCAGGCTGAAATCAGAAGTCACTAGCAGACAACTGGTCTTTCGGGTTTTTTTTTTTTTTTTTAATGTAGGCGCCACACGTAGCTTGGAGCCCAATGCGAGGGGGTTGACCTTATGACCCTGAGATGAAGACCTGAGCTGAAATCAGGAGTTGGACACTCCACTGACTGAGCCACCGGGCACCTCACTTTCAGGCTTTTTTTGGTCGAAAGTCTGAGTTTATTGAGGGGATTGTGCTGAAAGTGAAGAAGGAAGGAGGGGCGGTGGGGGGGATGTCCTGGGAGGAATAGGCAGAACTGTAGCCAGTAGTGACCTCAGCGTGGCTCCCTTAGAGGGATGGGTAGGACCCCAGGCTCCCACACTCCTTCGATCCACTGTGCTCTCAGGATTTGGGGTTTCTTAAACATTAATGTGCACATGAATCACCAGGCTTCTGATTCAGCAGGTGTGGGTGGGTCCTGACATTCTATGTTTCCAACAAACTCCCCTGGGACTCCTGTGGTGCTGGTTGTCAGGCCTCCTTTTGCATAGCAAGGAGCTGAAAAGGTCCTTCTCTCTTTTTTTGGACACAACAGAAGCCTTCCAGACTTTCGTACATCTTCAGAACAGGGAAGACCCTCCCGACAATAATGGAACTGGAATTTTCCATCAGCACAGCATAAAGGGATGCATCATTCATTTTAATTTGATTTGAAGGAACTCACACACTTGAGCTTATGATTGCAAATTCATAGCCACTGCCCAGGTTAAGCTGCATCTCTATGGGGATTCAAAGGTTATTAACCCCCTCTTGCTTCAGGTTTGGATTCACTAAGTGGAATTCAACGGCTCTCCCTTCCCAGGGTGAGAAATTCTTTGGGCCTCACACACTTCGTTTCAGTTTTCCTGGGAGTGGGGGCCATTTCTCCTCCCCACCCTCTTTCCCAACCACAACGGGGGTTTAAATCCATTTAACAACCTGCTTATCTTCATTTCTTTGGGTGGAATTTTATCTGGTCCTTATCTTGCCCCTGCCAGGAGGCACAAATCTTTCTGTCTGTGTCCTCCCTCCAGCGGGGGATCTGAGATAAACCTAGCAGTCACAGAGAGATGGAATGGAATGCAGCAAGCTCCTTTCCCCTCTTCCAGGGTCTCTCTTGTTTTGGGAAGTGGTGGTAGTGTCACCTGTGTGGGCAGGTTCATCTCCACTTCCTTTGCGTACTTTATGTCCTACCTGGGAGTATGCATTATTTTGTAAAGAATAGGGGAAAAAAAAAAAAAAAAGCTAACCGTTCCCTCCCCACGCTAGTTACTGCCAACCTCAGGGAGCTGTTCTTAACTGGGACTTCGCTCTCTTTACTCAGAATGTCTAAACACACATTTATGAAAGGAGCAGTGTGTAAACACTGCTTGCCTAGCAAGTAACAGTATCTTGCATTTGCATGGCATGGTTACATTTTTCAAAGGGATCTAGCATTAACTGAGCATCTACTTGTGTTCGGGACATTTACTCTTCCCAACAACCCCTATGAGGAAGTATGACTATCCCTTCGAAGTCTCCTTATCTGCAAATACTTAAGAGAGTGAGCTTTCCTAGTTCAAGCAAAAGCTGGACAAATAAAATCAGAAATGTCGTTTGCAAGAAAGAAAAATGAAATGTAAATGGATAGAAAGTAAGAGCTCTGGGGCGCCTGGGTGGCTCAGTGGGTTAAAGCCTCTGCCGTCGGCTCAGGTCATGATCCCAGGGTCCTGGGAGGAGCCCCACATCGGGCTCTCTGCTCAGTGGGAAGCCTGCTTCCTCCTCTCTCTCTGCCTGCCTCTCTGCCTACTTGTGATCTCTCTGTCTGTCAAATAAATAAATAAATAAATAAATAAATAAAATCTTAAAAAAGGAAAGAAAGAAAGTAAGAGCTCTGCTTCCTTGGCCCAGGGGGGACACCCCGGAGGGTTATTTCACTTCTCTCTGGAAAAGCAAAAAGTGCTAGATGGCGAGGGCAAGGTGGTGGTGGAGGGGTTCAGTTCTCAGGGAGGTGGGGAAAGTAGGTTGGGTGGCTTCTGAATGTGCCAGTGTGCTGCTGGGGCGGGTTTCCAAGAAAGTGAGAGAGTTAGCAACAGGCTGTGCCCAAGCTTGGGAACTAGGTGACAGGTTCTGTCCCGCAGCTTTGGCACCAGGAGATCCGGAGTCTAACTCAGCCATTTCACGGACCAAATGTGGGCCAGGACCTTCTGGGCTAGAGGACTCAGTTCCCCTTCCAGGAAAGTGGAGTTGTGGGACAGCATGCTCGCCAAGGTCTGAAATGCTCTGATCTTCCAGCTGGAGAAGGGAGATGGCTCCCTTGCCTGAGAGGCTGTGATCTGTTTTCTTCATTGGAGGCGGTGGAGGAGTAAGGAACACACACGCATAAGCACACATACATGGGGGGCATCCAGTGCTAGGAGCTGGGGACGGAGCAATGAGTAGGACACATGGTGCTCAGTCCTTGCTCTCACGGAGCAGACAGAGTGGCTGACAGAAAGGCAAGACGCTGGTTCACTGAGGTTAGAACAGAGACCTTCAAGCATGTGACAGGCAGAGAGGAGAGTTCCAGGCAGAGGGAACAGCATGTGCAGAGGCCTTAGGAAGGGACTGGATTGCCATGATGGTGGGGACAGATGCAAGCCTGAGTGATACCAGGATGAGGCGAGATGAATGGGTAGTGATGCCTCTTTCATGGTTCAGCTTAGGCTACAGAGTTCTTTTGGAGGCAAGACAGTAGACTAGGTGCCCCTCTGTTTCTTCTTCCTACCTCACTACACACACACACACACACACACACACACACACACACACCCCAACCTTGGGAAGCCTTGGATAGAGCTGGGTAGGGGTTTTGTGGTAGATCATTCAAAGCAGGAAAAACTCTGTTCTTCTCCCCCCACTCCCACCGGTGGGGGGACCTTGGGGTCTCGCCCAAGGAAAGGAAGCACTGCTTCCTGGTTTATGTTGAGATGGGAAAGACTTGCCCAAGAACAATGGCGTTTTCGTAAAACACCACTTTGTTCTAGAGAGACCAGGAGGGGGTTTCCTTCGGGACCTAGCCTGGTCCCATTGCCCCAGCCTGCCAACCACAACAGCCACATGTCATTCTCTTGGACCAGCCTTTCATCTGAGATACTTGCTCACACACGGCCTGACCTGCTTAACCCTTCAGACACCACCCTGCCCAGGCAGCAGCATCTCCGGGCTTGAGATCCCCAGACAGGGGCAACCAAGAGACGACTAGACAGACTCTGAGTTCCCATTTGGAGGGATCTTCTGCAAAAGGGCCCAGATTTGGCCTGGGAGTGTCTCAGCTCACAAAAATCTTTAAAGTGCCAGGGTCAGCGGGTCACCCTTTTACAGGTGGGGAAACTGAAGAGAAGAGGAAGTGTGAGCACTGAGGACACACAGATTGTTAGTGGTGGAACCAAGGTTAGGATGCAGGGCTCTGCCTCTTAGACCAGTACTCTTTCCACACACTGTTCTGCTCTGGAGGAGTGGAACAAAAGTTGGAGAAGGGAAGGGATTAAGACTTCGTCGGACAGACAGACAAATCTACAAGTCTGGAGGGAGGTTCAAAGGGAAAAGGGTGTGTGATGTTGGGAGCTGGCCTTCTTGATGTCACAGGCAGTAAGGGCATGACTCCTGTAACCACCTCTGTGTTTTTCAGGCGTGCACGGCTGTGCCTCAGCGAATTGCTGAACAGACCAACTTAGCCAAACAATCAAGTCTGTTCAGAGGAGGACATTAATGGGAAGTGAGTGGGCATGTAATCGTATAGTCAGAACAATAAGTTGGAAGAGCTTTGCTTTTGCTTTTCTCCATTGTTGTTTTCACAGTCCGCCTGGCACAGAAGCTGGCTCAGGTAAACAGCAAACGTCTCTCACCCTCATAAAGAGGTGTGGGGTGGTGGCGACAGTGTTGGGCATGACGAGGTGTCTGTGGCCGTGGTGTGGCGGTGACAGTGATGGCGGTGTAGATGTCAGGAAGACCACGTTCAGCGGTGTTGGTTATGGTTAGGGTGACCATGTTTACAGTTATGGTGGTCACTATTGGTGGGGAGGTTGGTTTTGCTGGTTTCCAGTTTAGCGGTGTTGCTTATAGTTACGGCAACAGTGGGAGCAGTAATGGCGGTGATGGGTCATGTGAGGATGACAGTGGCGTTGAATACGGTAGTGCTAATCCTGATCGTGGTGGTGGTGAACATCATGTTCGTGTTGCAAATGGTCATATTTTGGGTACTAAATTGACAATTATCTTGGGTGGTGGAGACAGTGATGATGGGGTTGGTATAAGGATGGGGTGGGTATTGTGAAAATGATTTTAATGATGTTTCACGTTGGTGGAGACAATAGTGGCCTTGGTGTCAGTACTGTTTTTGATGGTGTTGGCAGCACCGCCCATCTTAGTTGATGAGACTAACTGAGGTAAGTGGGGTGTGTGGGTGCTGGCATTGGTGGTGAACTTGACAGCAGCCTTTCTATCAGGCTGATGGTAGTGGCAATGATGGTGGGGTCACAGCAATACTGGCAGTAATAGGGAGACAGGGATGATGACAAGGTTAGTGGTGATCACATGGAGAGTGGGACAAGTTCAGGCAGCGATCCCATTATTATGTGAGGTCTCTGGAACTGACAGTGTGCTGGGCTTGGAAAGACTCGCTATATTCCCCCCAAATGCTCCTTCCCATTTGCTGCAATCCTGGTGAGGATTATCTGTCCATGCAGGAGGAGAAGGCTGTCTTTCTGGGGTCAGTGGGGATGATGCTGGAAATAGGTCTGTTGCTAGGCAAATAGACAGGGAGGGAGGCTCAAGATTGCTGAGCTGGAGAGTGCTCTAGGGGGCAGGTCAGCAGGAAACAGGCACACAAGGGCATGCCCATGGTGGGGGGCCACACTGGGCAGGCAGGGCGGAGCTGAGGTGGCCGTGCAGGGGCTCACGTAGCTGGCAGAGCAGGGGCCATATTTCCTGCTGACTCAGCAGAGCAGGCTGGGACTGATTCTCCTGGACTAATGTGTCTTCTCCCCAGGATTAACTCACTCAGCTCTGGCTGGGAAAGGGGGAGGGTGGTGGCCTCTCCCATCTCCCTAGGCTTAGGGGCCCTTGGGAAGCTATGGGCAGATGGTGAGGCCCCAGCAAGGCTAGCAACAGACCCTGCGTGTCCTTGACCTCATTCCCAACAGGCCCCCATTCTGCTGGCAGAGAGCCAGTCTCCACAAGTGTCAATGAATCCAGTTGCCCTGCCCCTCCCCCCTGCCAAACCCACTCCACAGGGCTGGTTCACCCTGGGTTCCAAGCCCAGCTCTGTTGTGGGAAAGACAGCACAGCCTGGGAGTGGGGAGAGAAAGCTCTGGAGCCAGACCAGTTAACCTCAATTTCCAGGTCCTCCCCACATTAACTGTGTGACTCTGGGAAGTCACTTCTCTCTGCATCCCAGCTCATCATCTGAGACAGAGGCGATAGCTGCTGTTGGGAGATCAGATGACTTAAGGCAGACGATGTGCTAGAAGAGTTGGCATGGAGTGGGCATTCGGAGTGTTTGCTGAAATTACACTGACTTGAATAACTCTAAGAGACTCTTGAGCTAACTCTGTTTTCTCACCAGCAGTACTGAGGATAGTCCTTAATGTCACACCTGAATGAGAATTGAAGGGGGTGTAACGGGGGAGAATGTACAAAAGAGCTCAGTAGTTGTTACTCTTCTTGCCGTGGCTAGTACAAGGGCCAGCCCCAGCCTCCCTCTGGAGCAGGGGGCTCAGATCACGTCAGATTTTGGACTCCTAGAGCCATGCTATCCCAGGGTCCCAGGACCTTGTGCCAGCCCCTGCCCCCTCCTGACATGGGAAGCAACCCTTCTCATGACGGGATGACTTGAGGAGATCAGCATTCTGGTATCTAGCCTTCAACCTTTTCCCTGCCCCAACCTAGGATTCATGCCAAGGATGGGCTGGAGAAAGGAAGAGAATGTTCTGGGAGAGTCTTTCCATACTGAGGCTTCTGTGGAATCTTTTATCATTCCTTCATTCCTACCTCTTTCTCTGTCTTCCCTTTGTCCTTCCCTTATGCATTCATTCCTTTCCTCATTCATTCATTCATGGGCAGGACATGCAAGTTGTGAGGTCTGTCCTTGTTCCAGGGAGAATCTAGTGTAGGTTCTAGTCGGGGCTTTAGGAAATGATTCTGAGCCTGAGAGAGAGGGGGAAAGCATCACATGAAAATGTAAACTTTTTTTAAAAAAAGATTTTATTTATTTATTTGACAGAGAGAGAGACAGCAAGAGAGGGAGTGGGGAGGGAGAAGCAGGCTTCCCACTGAGCAGGGAGCCCGATGTGGGGCTTGATCCCAGGACTCTGGGATCAGGATCTGAGCCGAACGAAGGCAGACGCTTAATGACTGAGCCACCCAGGCACTCCTAAATTTTTTTTGAATTAAAGAAAACTATCAACAGTGATGCTATTTAGATGCCATAACATCAACACCTAAATCAAAGAATGACTGTATAACTTGTTTATTTTCTCAACTGTAAAAGACACAGAAATGGTGCCCTCTCATTACCCTCCCATACCTTTCCTTTCTGTTTGTTTGGATTTGGGGTGCATGGAGCTGGTTACTCATACTCCTCTTTGCTAATTTAATTTCACCCCTTCTTCCCAGATCCTCCTTCTCATTCCTTACTCCCTTTCTCAATCCAGGAATCTACTGAAATATGGTCACCCGGGTGCCCCACCAATATGGTTTTCTTTTTTTTTTTTAATTCATTTATTTATTTGAGAGAGAAAGCGTGCATGCACATGCAAGGGGAAGAGCAGAGGGAGAGGGAGAGAGAATCTCAAGCAGACTCCATGCTGAGCGTGGAGCCCAATGCGGGGCTCAATCCCATGACCCCAAGGTCATGACCTGAGCTGAAATCAGGAGTCAGATGCCCAACCCACTGAGTAACCCAGGTGCCCCTGTTGTTGTGATTGTTTTAATATGTCCTTAAAATGGGCTTGTCTTTGTAAAGTATGCAATTTGGGGGGCTAATTTAAAAAATAGTATTGCACTACAAATGTTTCTGGTTCCTACTCTTCTTACGCAACACCATGTCACTGTCTGTCGATTGTTCTGTTCCTTCTTGCTACTGTCTAGTCTTCCGTGGCAACCATCTATCGTGCTTCCCTCACTCACCGCCGTGCATGGCAGCCACATCCTGCCACAGCCTCAGAGCATCACCACAAGCATTACAGAGAGAACTCTCCATTCTGAGCTCCCATTCAGCAAAGTCAGCTGTCAATCCCAGTGTGGCATTGTTGCTCCTGTCCATGCTCTGGGCCACGGTTTCTGTACCATCTTATACTCGTGATGATGGGGCACCATGAACTCCCTCACCCATGGCTGATGCCCATGGTGCTCCTGGTCCAGTGCTGGGTACAGGACCGAAGAGATGGATTTCACATGTCCGTGTCCTCGAGGGGCTCGCCATCTAGGGAAATGGACAGTTCAGATCAGGGGGTGGGACACAAAGCCTTCAGTGACCAGTTCTGCCTGTGGGGGCACAGAAGGCTTCCCTTGGGCAGACCCCCCTGAGTAGGGTTTTTAAAAGATGAGTAGGAGCTCTCCAGGTGGATGGGGGGTGAAGAAGTGGGGAAGAGATGTTCCAAGTAAAAGGAGCAACTTATGTAAAGGGTCCGAAGCATGTAGAGCTGGGCAGGCTTAGGAAACAATGATTTTGTGATGGCCGAGGCAAAGGGTATGGAAGGGAAGGGGCCATTTGTTGAGTTCTTATTATGTGCCAGGCACTGTTCTAAGTGGGGGAGCACAGAGACTCTTTGAGGCCACAAAACAACCATAGCAATGTGCCACTATCACAGGGACACAGAGGCCCAGAGAGATAAGTTACTTGCACACAGTCACACAGTTTGTGAGAGCCCAGGTGCCATGAGTGACTGTGCAAGATCACAAGAGTGTGTGAGGGTGTATGTGCTGCAGGCGTCATAGATAGGTGTGCATGAATGCATGCACGTGGGTGTGCTTGAGGGCGTGTGAGTGTGCCAGGTGCACGTGTGTGTCACAATGCAGATTCTATTAGGACAGGGTGTGTGTGTGTGTGTGTGTGTGTGTGAGAGAGAGAGAGAGAGAGAGAGAGTGTTGTATGTAAGTGTGGGAATCTCTGGCTGTGCACGGGCCTGGGCATGTGTCCTGTGGGTGTGAATGTGGGCCTCAGTGTTCCTGCCACATGGGGCCCCAGGGAACCTGTCAGAGCCCATCAGCCTTGCCTGGTGTGAAGGGCCTGGTCTTGGCCTCAGAAGCTGGACGGGTGCACATCAAAGGCAGCCTGAGCCTCATACCAGTGGGGTGGAATAATTTAATGAGGGTCTGGGAGGGAGGCTGTGGCTGGTGGAGGGCAGGAAGGGGTGCCAGCTGTGCCCAGGGCAGCTTCCAGGCTCCACAGGCTCCTGGGGTCTGCATATGTGTTGGGGATGGGGGAAGCTGTGTTGGGTGCCTGGCCATGTTTCCCTCTTTCCCTGTACAATAGGACAGCTGCATCTGAACCCTGGGGGCCCCCCATTCTTGTCTGGACACCAACCTCGTCCCCAGGTACCCACAAATTTTCAGGAAGACTAGAACACCAAGTCAGGCATTTTCATTTTGAAGGACATTCTGGCATTTCCATGAGATGGTACACACGAAGAACCATTCTTGGATCAACTAGTGTAAACCTCTCACCTTAAAGAGTTGTGTGTGCATATGTGTGTGTGTTGTTGGGGTGGATATCCTTTATGGGGGCCCAGGGTCAGAGAGAGAAATTTGGGGGATCCAGTTTACTCAGATTTTTAATGTAAGATGTGGGTAGAAAAAGGAGGATTTGAAGTCAGAGTAGGAGAGGGAGTTGAGGATGGAGATTCACATGAAGACAGAATGGCCCTTGCCAGGGAACAGTGGTGATGGGCACAGAACCTTATCCTTGTCTCCTGGGTCTTGGGCAATACACACAGCTCGTTATGTTCAGTGATCGTGGAGTGAGAGCCTTCTCCTCTGAGACTTCTGTGACAAATGCCCTTTCATGGCAAAAACCTCCCTTGGGTCTTTGGCCCATTACAGGGCCAGGTTCAAACTCCTTAGCTTCATATGCAAGGCTTCTTTCCAATTCTAGGGTCTAGGTTCTAGACTTTAGGGGCACCTGGATGGCTCATTTGTTAAGTGTTTGCCTTTGGCTCAGGTCGTGATCCCAGGGTCCTGGGATCAAGCCCCGCATCGGGCTCCCTGATGGGCAGGAAGCCTGCTTCTCCCTCTCCCACTTCCCCTGCTTGTGTTCCCTCTCTCACTGTGTCTCTCTCTCTGTCAAATAAATAAATAAAATCTTAAAAAAAAAAAAAAAAGATTCTTTCCCTCTGTGTCTGCCCCTCTTAAAAAAAAGAAAAAAAAAAAAAAGAACCAAAGGCTGTAAATTCAGGGTCTACCTTCTGAAGCCAGCCCACAAATGATGCTTTATTTGGTTGCCACAGGATCAACCAACATCCTTGAATATATGCTTCGGCATGGACCGACCTGCTAGACACAAGCCCCACCACTCCCTATTAGTTACACCCTCCCATTTCACCACAACACAGCAGCCGCTTGGCCTGTGGAAGTACTTAAATTTGGGACTCTTGAACTTGTGCTCTTCGCGAGACAGGCTTGTGTATTTTATGTGACATAATCTAGCGCACGGTAGGTACCTGACTGATGTTTGATAAATGGCTCAATTCCTGTTTGCCTCATTTCTAATACCTCCAGTCTGCCTTCTACCTCTACCTACCCTCTGCTCTCCAATTCAGCCCAGACTTAAGCTGCTCTCTGTTGCCTGAAACACGGCTTTCCCTCTGGAAGGCTCCTTGGTGAGCTCTGACTCACTATTCGAGACCCAGGTCAAGTGGCCCCACCTCTGGTCCAACCTGGCAGCTCCCTGCCCTGTGCCCCCACCGTGCTCCATCTACCACTGTGTCACAGATCCCAACGCCTGCGTTGTGATTATTGTAATGATCTGTTCATGTGTCTGGTCTGTCCAGCTTAGAGCATCTGCTACAGAACTGTGACAGCTGTCACCGTTTATGGGCTAGATTTTGAGATTAGTTTGTATTTGTTACATCCATAGGGTATCAGTCACTGACAAAGACTTAAATAGCCCATTTCAAAGAGTCATTCTGAAGCCTGAGTCAGCAGGTTCGCCAACCTTGGCAAATCCCATTAACAGCTCTGGGTGTTTTGCCCTCAAATCCTGGCCCCTCAATTCTTTTATTTATTTATTTATTTATTTATTTATTATTTGACAGAGGTAGACATAGCGAGAGAGGGAACACAAGCAGGGGGAGTGGGAGAGGGAGAAGCAGGCCTCCCGCTGAGGAGGGAGCCGATATGGGGCTCGATCCCAGGACCCCGAGATCATGCCCCGAGCCAAAGGCAGACACTCAACAACTGAGCCACCCAGGTGCCCCTGGCCCCTCAATTCTTATCTTTGGTGGATGTAGGAAGAAGCCTCATGACTCAGGGTCTGGCCCTTGGAGGGCCCATGTGGCTCTAGGCAGAAGACAGATACTAGCTCACAAGCCAGGACCAGTCTGTCCGCCAGCCTGGCCTGGCCGCTCCTGGCCCATGACTCGGCACTTTCTGGAGCTACCTGCCGGGTTTGAGGTTTGGCTAAGGCAAGTTGCCAGAGCGTGTGGGAACCTGCGGGCAGAGCGCACTCCCCGGGGCTATGGTGAGCGATGCCAGGACACACCCATGTAGTGCCATGCTGGTTCCAGGGCCTCCCCTCCTAAAGGCTCAGTGTGTAGCTCCCACCTGGGGACCAGCCTCAGCTGTGCAGGGTTTCTGATAGGGGTCAACTTATCTCTTGCATCAGGATGGTGGGTACATGTGATGTAGGAGTGAGCGAGCATGGGTGTGAGTGCGGGTGTGCATAAGCAGATATGTGAGTGTAAAGATCATGTGAGAATGAATGTCCATGAATGTATACGGTGTGTACCTACATAGGACTCTGTGTGTGTGTGTGCGTGCACAAAGATATTGCTTTGACTTCTGATTTCCACACTTAACTGGGTTTCAGCTCAGCCCCACCTCTCTGAGCCTTGGTTGCTTTGTCTGCAGATAAAGCTAAACTTTCCTACAAGACTGCTGTGGGGATTAAAAAAAATATTGTTTGCCAAGTGCCTAGCTCAGGTTCTGGCTCATTTCCCTCCCTGAGAGGTGTACATGTGTGTGCACGTACATGTGTGTGCATGTATGTATGTGGACATTCATGCACACATGCTCGATTGTGTAGGTTGGTCCAGAGAACAGGGTAATTGCTCTAGATAACTCCTGCCCTCTGGGTTTCTGACTTCTGTCTTTGAGATACACAGCCACCAAAGAGAGGTAGAACTGGGCAGTCAGTCTCCAGCTATCTGCCTGGGCTCACGCGATCCTGAGGGCTCCCCACCGCCCCAGACTGCCTGTCACATGGGTGCAGTGGCCTGGAAAGGAGGATTGGTGCGGGCAGGAGACAGGCTCCCAAATCCTCTTAGGGCCCACCCCACCATCCAGCATATTAGAGACTAAAGAGATTCTTTTTCTTCTTAAAGGGTCAACTGCCAGGTTGGAATGGAGCATGAGACTCTGAGGTGTCACACCAGGGTTCAGGAGTAGACAGGGCCCTGCCCTCAGAGAGTTCCCAGCCCAATGGAGAAGTCTGGCAGGGTCAGTGACTTCCTGGGGTCTCTTCTCAGGCCAGGAAGGGATCATGCCCTGCCCCTGGATAAGGGGTGGGTGAGGAGGAAGGTTTTCTGTAAGGAAATTGACTTGAAGGCTCGGTAGAGGCTGGAGGGGCAAAGGAGAGGAGAGATTGGGGTATTCCAGGTGAAAAAAATCAGAGTGGGCAAAAGCGTGTGTGTGTGTATGTGTGGTGTGTAGGGAAGACCAGGGAGAGGGTGGCATAGGGGCCCTGGAGAATATCAAGTCCGTTTCCTTCACTTTCTTGGTCAGAAAATGAGCTAGAGAAGGAGAGGGATGTGCCTCTGGACAGAGTGAGGTCATGACTGATTCCAAGCATCAGTTCCTGGGTTCTAAAGCGGGATGTCAAACTGAGCTGCAGGGGCCCTCTCTTGCTGGTCTCATAGGGATCTTGGTGAGCTGGGCCTGAGACTTGGTGGTGATGTCTGCTTTCAGGCCAATGGAAGGGTCTGGAGCTGGACCTTATGTTCCTGGCTAGAGGCCCCAGGCAAACTCAGAGCAGCTGGTAACACCTGTGCCTGATCTGCCAGGGCAGGTCCCAGAGCCAGACACTGGACACCCAGAGAAGATCAGCACTGGGTCACATACACCAGATGGGCTTCCAACAACCACGCCAGAGAAAGATCCAGCAATATGACCTAGAGAACATCACATCTGGACTCAAAATACTGAGAAAATATCCCAACACTTGTACTAGATGCATCTGGATAGGCTTCCATCATGAACCTAGAGCATCCCGAGTAGATGACTACATCTTGATCCAGAACCCCAATAAAGATCCCAACATCCAAGTTGAGACCACCCAGAAAGGGTCCCAACATCCAAACTCTGAACACTGAGAGAGGATTCCAGCACCTGGACCAGGTAAAACCTGGCTTGGCCTCCAGCTCAGACCCAAACCCAGACCCGGAACACCCTGATTGGATCCTCGCACCATGACCCCAGAGCTGGTTCCAACGTGGATCAGACTTACCCACGCACCTACCCCACCCCCTCCGCCCCCATCAATCCTGGGTTGAGCTCATCCTGAAAGATCTCCCAAGTTGAAAGGCTTTTCCCAGGGAAATCGTTAAACATGCGTCAGGATGCCTGGGTTTGGGGAAGGGGGTTAGAAGGCCGGCCCGCACGTTTTGCGGGAAGGGGTGAGGATTCAGCCTGGCGGGTGGGCTCGGTCAGTTGCCGGCGGGTAGGTGGGGTGGGAGCGGAGAGGGCAGTGTGCGGGCGGCCCCTTCCAGTTGGGGCGGAAACCAGGCGGCCTGGAGACCCTGCGGTCCCGCGCTGCGCTCCCCCAAACCGCCTTCGGGGCGCTGGGCTGGGGGCTCTGGGTGCGGAGCCAGGAAATCCGGCGCCGGTCCTTGAAGAGGGCCCAAGTCGAGCGGGGGCGGGGTGGCCGCAGAGCAACGTGATGGCGGAGCCCCGCCGGGGCCTCGGGTCCCCAGCGGGACAAGGCGGCCTCTGTGCAGACGCAGCTGATCCCTGCTTTCGAGCTGCAAATCCCTTCCGGCTGACAGCCCGCGCCGGCTGGAGCCAGGCGGCGTGGGAACCGGGAGTGGGGCTGGGGGCGAGGTGGGGAGCCTTTGGGCAGGAGGCACCTATAAGGGACCATCTGCTCCCCAACAGGGTTATTTCCCCCCCTCGAGGTAGCAAGGGCTACCTGAGGCTGAGAGTTTGAATCACTAGACCCTAGTCGCACAGCCCATCCCCTGGTTGAAACCAGGATTCGGTATTAGGCCCCATGATAAACTATATGTATATATATATTGTTGAGGGCTGGGCGGCATTATGATTCCCATTTATAAATGAGGGAACTGAGGCTCAGAGCTTTGAAGCCACTGGCCGAGGTTCTAAGACAGGCTGGCACTGGACCCCACCTCCGCCAGCTTGGACCTGAGGCAGGATGGGCTTGGGGTCGCCCTACTGGACCCACCTGCCCCCAACTAGTCATGGAATATCCAGGGGGAGGCTCTGGAAAGGATGTAAGTCACTGGGTACATCTGGTCAAGGAGCTGTGTTTCTGGGTTCTTGGGTGTGGTAGACCCAGTGAAGGTGTGGAGTTAATCTGTTGGAGGACAGATGTGGGGCTGGAGGTGGGGATACAGTGAGGGAGACGGGTGTGAGGCGTCAGGTAGGGTGGAGAGAAGATTGGAGGGAAAATGAACCAGCGGAGTGGGGCTGGGTGCCCCCCTGCTCTGCCTCTACCAGCAGGGGACAAAACTGGAATCTCAGAGGCTAGAGAAAGGGTCATAGAGGGGGTGGTGCTCCAGAACCAGCCTCACGCTGGCCTCTGGGAACAGGGTGGGGATTGTCCAGTGAATTCTTTGGAATGAAAAAGTGGCGCCTTCTCAGTGCCGAGGGAGCCTGGCTGGCTCCTGGGTTTTGTCTAGCTCCTTCCCGCCTCCCAGGATTGGGGCCGCTCAGGTTTTTTTTCTCCCCTTTCTTGACCTATGTTTGACCGAGACAGGCAGTACAGGGGCTGGGTCGGGGTGGGTGGGGGGGATGACAGGGGCCTGGGTGGGTGGTGGTGTCAGCTGAGTGGGCACGTAAGCCTCTGGGTGTGAATGCGTCTGTGTTTGTGCCTAGGACGAGTATCTCTGGAAAACAGCCTTACTTGTGTGTGCCTTTGCGAACTGGTCTACGTGCCTGGCAGGGTGGGCGCGGCGTATCTGCACGTGTGGTTTGTGTCTGGGCACCTTTCCTTCATCTGGATCTGTGTTATCTCTCTGGCCTGTGGTTTATGGCTGTATTGATACTGCTGAGTGTTTGTGTGTGTCTGGGTCTCTGCCTGCTTCCTGCCCCAGCAGAGCCCTGAAGGCCACTTTGCTGCCTGAGTGTGCAGAGGAATGTGGGGGCCAAGGGGAGAGAGGAGCACAGGTCCTGGGCTGCAGGCCTCCTGGTTGTGGAAAACTACTGAGGCTCCTGGGGATTGGATAAGCCAAGCCAGCCAGGAGCCAGGCTCTGCCGCTTTTGCCCTCCTTGACTCCTCCCACCCCTTTCTCTGTGGGCCTGGGGACCTGCTGAGATGGGTCCTCCAGCAAGTGGGGAGCGTGGCCTCCCTCCCACCGTTTGCCAGATGCCTAGACAGGCCTCTGCCCCTCCCTGGGCCTCAGCATCCCTGGGGGGAAAAAGAGGGGGTGGGATTATAGGTTCTTTGAAGTTCTTCCCAGTCCTGACATTCTCTCCATTCTGTGCATGTTAAAGGGATTCAAAGAGAGAAATTTCACCTCCATTTCAGGGATCAGGAGAGAACATAAGGCCAGGGCTGCTAGAGCAAGAAAGGCTTTTAAACATGATCTGGTCCTACCCCTCCATTTCATGTACGGGAAAACTGGGGCCCAGAGTGAGACCTTTGAGCAGGACAAGGATCAGGTTTCCAGGTCTCTTGCTTCCCAGTCACCAGCCTTTTCATCATGTCCTCTTTTGAGCCCAGCCTGCTCTGCGTGGAGGAAGCGGCATTTACGATAGTCTTGGAGGAGGGGCTGAGCCACCAGGCACCAGGTGGCAAGAAGGCCTGCGTTAGGTGTGAAAGTGGGCAGTTGAGACATACAGTCAGGAGGGCTGGGTGGGGGTACCTGTTGGGCACAGTGGGTGGTAGGACTGAAAAGGTGTCTGAGTTCTGCAGGAAGGTCCTCCGAGGCTGGGTAAAATTGTGTGGACTTTGCTCTATAGGAGTTTCTGACGAAAAGGCAAATCGGCAGTGTGGAGAAGTGGTTAAGGGCTGATTACTCTGCGGTCAGATCAGATCATATGCATTCAAATCCTAGTTCCAAGACTTTAGTAACTAGGATTAAGAACATAACCAAGAGGGGGTTACTTAAATTCTCTGTATCTCACTTTTCTCATCTTTGAAAGGGAGATAATAATAGTACTTGCCTCGTAGGATTGTTGTGAGGAATACATGAGTGAGAATGTGGGTGAAGCCCTCTATGCCTGACACGCCAGAGGGCTGAGTAAGATTTCTGATGATGTAACCTGTATTTAGCGTAGGCTGGAGGGAGAGAGTGAAGGCAGAGGGACTCGTGGGGAGGGTGTGGATGTCATGCGGTTGAGAGCTGGGAAGGTCTGTGATGATATCCTCTGGGCGGGTCAGGGAAGGAGGCAGATGCTCAGAAGGTCTGGGGTATCGTGGGCAGGTGGGCAAAACTCTCCTGCTGAGTGGTCATGGGATGGGAGCGGGAGGCAGATGTTGAGGATGGCCTTGCCAGTCATAGGAGAGGTGCCAGGGTCTGTATTAGGGTTTGAGAGGAGGGATGGATTTGAGAAGTCCTTGTGAAATGACTGACCAGGATCTGGGGACATGTCTTGGTGGCAGGGGAGAGGGGAGGGAAAGTCTGGACTGAGCACTTGTGAGTGGACAACAGAGGGGGACTGGTGAGCTGTGGGAGGGGCCAGGAAGAGAAGGCGCCCAGCCCAGTGGCGGGGGTGGGGGGGGGGGGGGGGGGGGGGGGGGGGGGGGTGGCCTGTTGGATTTGTTATCAGGCCTGGAGCTCAGGAGCCAGGTCTGGGCTGGAGATGGGAGTGGGAGGCCTTGGATGGGCTCATGGTCCACAAGGCTGGCCAGAGATAGAGGGAAGGGCCTTGGGAGCCAGGAGCCCCTTCTGAGAAGCAGAGCCTTGGAGAAGCCACAGCCAGAGGACTGGGGAAACCCCAGCCAGACATGGTCTGAGGGGATGAGGGAAGAGTATGTTTCAGGGAGGAGGGCCCAACCATGAGAGCCCCTTGCTGGGGATACTGGGAGAGATTTGAAGACAGAGATAGAGCTAGAGAGAAAGTATGGGGTCATGGTCTTTGGCAATGAGGAGGCCACCAGTGATCTCTGTGGAGTCCGGGCTGGAGACCAGGGAGCAAAACCCAAGTTGTCAGGAGGCAGAGGATTAATTAGTGGAATCGGGGGAGTGGAGACAGAGGTGGGTGGGGGGGCAGGTTGCAACTGCCCAAAAGCTTGGCTGAGGAGAAGAGGGAACAACAGGTGGCTGCCAGACTGGAAGGTTCTGAGCCTCCGGATGAAGAGGGGGAGCAGGAGTTATCCTCCCTACTTTTCAGGTGGAGGAACTGAGGCTTAGCAGGGGCCAAGCGTTTGTGCAAAGTAACGAGGAACAGATGACAGCCTGGGATTTCTGACTCTTAATGTGGTAGTTTGTTAAATGGACACTTGAAATAGCATAACACACAAATACACACACACATTGTTTTCTGATCACAGAAGTATAACATGCTTGTTGGATACATCTGGAAGCACACACACACACATACACACACACACACAAGTGCAAGGGAAAAACTTAAAAATCTATCATTCCACCACCCAGAGAGAAGCATTTTGACCATTGTGTGTTATGATCTTCCACTTTTTTCTCTGCTGATCTACATAAATACGTCCTGGGATCACGTACCCCCAGTTTCGTAGATCCCTTGTCTCGTCTAGCAATATGCTTTTCCATAGTAATATGTATCCCTTGAGAATTTTTCTCTGTTCATGGTGTACTGAGGGAGATGAGACTCACAGATGGGATCCTACAGTGAGCAATCACGAACAGATGAAGGACGAGGCAGTGTCTTTTCGCGGTGTGTGGGGGTCATGGCTGCAGTACCAGATAGGAAGCCCTGTGTGCTGTCTCACTGGGTCCGGGATTGGCCATGGGTTCACTATATAGTCTCTTTGTCCTTTCTGGGCCTCAGACTCCCAGAATCTTGAAGAATTATAAATGGGTCCCTAAGGCCTGCTACCATCGCTGTGGAATCGTTGAGAGACAGATGTAGAAAATGAAACTGCTGTTACCATCATACTTCTCCAGGTCCTTAAATGCCTTTAGCCTCAGTTTCTTCATCTGAAAAATGGGAATTAATCTGGGAATCAATCGTCTGAAAAATGGGAATGACTCCAGTGAGAATCAAATTAGATGAACTATTACAAAGCCTAAGAATAACTAATACTTGGACAGTGTTTTATTGTTTACTTACATTATTTCACTGATCATTCCAGCAACCCAAGGAAGTAAGTACTATTTTTGTATCCCGTTTTGCTCACATGGGGAAACCATGGCTTGGAGAGGGGAGGTTACTTGTTCAAGGTCCTAGGAAGTAACTGGTAGAGTTGAGATTCAAGCACAGGTCTCTCTGTTACCAAAGCCATGAATCTTTGTACTCTATTGTTAGGACGTGGGGTGTGCAGTCCTGACTGGCCAGAAGAAGACTGGCCCGTTGCGCCTTTGGTTTAGTAGTTGTTGGCCCAGGCACTGCCATCTGTGGGGAGTCATCGCCCTCTGCTGTTCTAAATGTGACATGTCCCGGTGGAGGAGAATTCTTGATCTTGCCTGTCTCGGAAGAGAGGTAGGGTGGGAGGAGCTCTGAATAACCCAAACTCATCCTTTCAGAGTTTGGGGTTCAGGGACAGTTAATACACATCTCACCCAACAGCTCACTAGATGCAAAGTTGTGTCGCAGACAGCATTGGGTAGAAGTTTTGTAGAAGGAGGCACAAACTTTGGTTGTATTTTGGCGATAGCACTTAACACACTTCCAGTTTTGACTAGAACCCTGAGAAAAGAGGGCTGTGCAGGTGATCCAGGCTGTGGTCCCAGCTGTCCTGCTACTCCAGCTATTGGACTAGCAAGTAGGGTGGTGCCCAAAGTGGAGAATGAGGACCTTGGAGTCTTTGGTAAGCTCCAATAGACAGTCTTGGGCAGACTTCTGGGTTTTAAAGCAGGAGCATGACTTCTGTGGCAGAGAAATACAGTCTATTTGAAAAATATTTCCTGGCCTGCTTCTAAGCCTTGGTAGAGACCAGATGCCCGACTATGTGACACCAAGAGACTATGTGATCATAGCTGCCTATCGTGAGCTGGTATGACTGGTTCACTGCAGGTTCACTGAGTCATAAGACTGGGTGGGCACAGCAGCAATGCATTGTATGATGAAAGTAGTCATTTGAAGGTCATTTGAAGGTTATAAGAACAAGTGTGTCAGACTCCCATGTCATCTAATAATGCAACTAACCCATTGGTTGTGAGCATCACAAATTGGTCCCTATGACCAACTGAGGGAGAGTGAGCAGATTAGGGCTTGGTTCACAGATGGTTCAGTGTAGTTTGCTGGTGCTAGAAGAGGACTGTTCCTGATAATAGACCCTATCAGGGATTGTCTTGAAAGACAAGAGTGACGGGAAACATCCCCAGTGAGTAGAGCTCAAAGCATTCTACTTGGTTATGGAGTTCCTATAGAGGGGAAAATGGCCCAAGATACCTACATACATTGATTTCTGGGTCATGATACATGGCTCAGCCAATTGGTCAGTGGCCAAGAAGGAACAAAGACTGGGCGTCTTGGGGAAGAGTTATGTTTAATGGACTTGGGGGAGTGGGCACAACACATGCAGATCTGTTTCCTACATTAATGTCTAGAGGAGAACATTCACTTAGGACACTTAACACACACACACACACACACACACACACACACACACACACACGCTCAACCTTAACCTCTCTCCTTGACCATCCTAGAACTTGTCCAGTGAGTCCAAACATGATGGCCATAGTGGCATGGACACATGACAGTTTTTCATGGGCTCCACTACACTGGCTCCCCGTCACAAGGGTGACTTGATGCTTGACCATCTAGCATCGGAAAACGATGCAGAGCCCTTGATGTGGTACTGTTCTTCAGAGAGACCTGCCAGCTACTTACTGGCTGGTGGACCACATTGGATGCTTTACACCTTGGAAGAGGCAGCATTCTATTCTTGCTAGAATTGATAATTTGATAGATTTTCATTCTCTGCATCATCTTCAATAGCACCATTATCTGAAGTATTACAGAATGCCTGTCCGTTGTCATGGCATACCTCACAGATTGCCTCAAGTTAAGAGACCCATTTTATGGCAAAGAACATGAGAAAGTGAACTGACCGCTACATGAGTCAGTGGGTAATATAACCTTAGAAGTAGCCTGCTTGGGGTGCTTGCGTGGCTCAGTGGGTTAAAGCCTCTGCCTTCGGCTCAGGTCATAATCCCAGGGTCCTGGGATCGAGCCCCACATCGGGCTCTCTGCTTAGTAGGGAGCCTGGTTCCTTCTCTCTCTGCCTGCTTGTGATCTCTGTCTGTCAAATAAATAAATAAAATCTTTAAAAAAAAAAAAAAAGAAGAAGAAGAAGTAGCCTGCTTGACCTAACAGTGCAAGCTCAGCCAAAGCACCAGCTTGGAGACAGTACCTTACAGGGGTGTGTGTGTGCGTGTGCTTTTCCTTTGTTCTATTCTTTTTTTTTTTTTTTTTTTTTTTTTTTTTTGTAGCCACTGATTCCATAATTCTGGGATGAGGCCTGGGAGTCTGCATTTATTTTTTATTTTTAAAAAATTTAAAAAGATTTTAATTATTTATTTCACAGATGGAGAGAGACAGCAAGAGAGGGAACACAAGCAGGGGGACTGCGAGAGGGAGAAGTAGGCTCCCCGCTGAACAGGGAGCCCGATGTGGGGCTCGATCCCAAGACCCTGGGATCATGACCTGAGCCAAAGGCAGACGCTTAACGACTGAGCCACCCAGGCCCCCTCTATTCTTTTATGCTTGAAAAGTCTATCATATTCTAGAAGTTAAATAACTGTCTATCTACATTCTTTTGGTAAATAGTTATTTTATTCTTTTCATTTGATTTGAATCCATGATTTTGACATGTGGTATGAAATGTGGGTCCTAAACCCCTGTTATCTTATTTTTATTTCTTAAAGATTTTATTTCAGAAAGAGAGAGAGACAGAGAGTGCAACCATGAATGGGGTAGGGGAGGTCAGAGGGAGAAGCAGGCTCTCTGCTGAGCAGAGAGCCCAATGCTGGGATAGATCCCATGCTCCTGGGATCATGACTTGAGCCAAAGATAGATGCTTAACCAACTGAGCCAGGTCAGGTTAATCAGGTTAATAATCAGGTGCCCCAGATTATTTTGTTTTTTTGTGGACTTACATGCTTTAATGTCTGATGGGGCACCCCCCGCACACCCACACACAAATGGAAGGGTTTGGAAGATTACCACTTAAATGCATGTTCCCGAAGCCCTCTGCATCCTTGTCCCCACTCTGGAGCTTCCCAACAACCAAAGTGAGCATAGAGTGGAATAGCAAAGGAAAAGGCATCCCTTTCTTCAAATTCTGGTATGGCGATCCAAGGTTTTGTTTTGTTTTGATTGTTTTTTGTTTTTTAAATAAGTTTTTTTTTTTTAAGATTTTTTATTTATTTATTTGACAGATAGAGATCACAAGTAGGCAGAAAGACAGGCAGAGAGAGAGAAGCAGGCTCCCTGCTGAGCAGAGAGCCCAATGCAGGGCTTGATCCCAGAACCTTGAGATCATGACCTGAGCCAAAGGCAGAGGCTTTAACCCACTGAGCCACCCAGGTGCCCCATGACCCAAAGTTTTTTGACTCCAGCTTACTAACGCTGGCAACTCCTTCAAAGAGAGAGAACACATCAGCCCCTTTGCCATGCGCTGTCATTGGAGGGATTGACCTTGCTGGCAATCTTGGAAGGTAGGTGATACCTGTAAGTTTAGCTGAAAGATGAATACCAACCTCAACTTGTACCTGAAAGGCCAGAAAGCAAAGGAGTGGTCACTATCTCCCAGTGCATTTGCCACTGGCCTTCCAGGACAAAAACTTGCATTATTTTCACCTTCTGCTGATTGACACTGCATAGGAGTCCCCAGCTCACACACCAACTGCAGTCCATTTAAGAGGAGAGTATCTTAAAGGAGAGGGATGAAGCTGGACAGTTGTAACAGTTGGGTACTCTCAAAGCTAAGCAGCAATCAAAAAGAGAACCATAACAAAGACCCAAAAAGACCTCCAAAGGTGATGCAACTGAACTTTCCAAAACTGCAGGACGTGATTTCTGAATTTAGAGACTTGGTAGATTGGTTTAAAAGTATGGTTGGAGGGCACCTGGGTGGCTCAGTAGGTTAAAGCCTCTGCCTTCGGCTCAGGTCATGATCTCAGGGTCCTGGGATCGAGCCCCGCACGGGCTCTCTGCTCCGCGGGGAGCCTGCTTCCTTCTCTCTCTGCCTGCCTCTCTGCCTACTTGTGATTTCTCTCTGTCAAATAAATAAAATCTTTAAAAAAAAAAAAAGTATGGTTGGAGCTGAGTGAATTACCATTCTGATTGCTTAAAAAAAAAAAAAAATCTTATAACCCAGAGTAAAAATACAAAAGAAATAGAACCTTTGAGTGGGGGAAGAAAGGAACTGACTCAAATGATAGATCTAGGAGGCTGAGCATGCTAATAATAGGAATTACAGAGGGTAAAAAAGGAAAATAAATGGAGAAGTAATAATTAAAGCACGAATAGAAAAATGCAACTCTGTCTAGTTGGATGTGAGCTAAATTTACCATCGAAAACCCCACACTCATTCCAGTTCCTTGGCCTACATGTGACAAACACACATGAGTATATATAATTAAAAGAAAAAAAAAGAGAGATTGATGAAAACCTCCCAGAGCAAAAGAAAGGTGAGTGTGCACATTGAAAGAGCTCAGATAATCCCAGGAATGATTGATTGATTGATTGATTGATTTGGCAGAGAGAGAGATCACAAGTAGGCAGAGAGGCAGGCAGAGAGAGAGGGGGAAGCAGCCTCCCCACTGAGCAGAGAGCCCGATGTGGGGGCTCGATCCCAGGACTCTGAGATCATGCATGACCTGAGCGGAAGGCAGAGGCTTAAACCACTGAGCCACCTAGATGCCCCAGGAATGATTTTTTTTTTGAAAAAGGCAAAAAGTCAAAATTCCGTGGAAATTTCTAAACTTCAAGGATAAGGAGAAAAATCTTATGAACTTCTATTTATTTATTTATTTATTTTTTATGAACTTCTCTTATAAAGAGAATAGGTTACCTACGGAGGGAAAAAAAGAATCTAACACTGGCTGTTTCATTGACAACAACCAAGGATAAAAGATAGTTGAGCAATATGGGCAGAGGGAAACGGGTTGTGTGATTTAGTAATCCTTAATCTAGAAAGGACACATTTCATCTGACGGCACAAAAGAAAAGCATATGAAGATTCAGAGAAACTACCACACATGGAAAATATTGGAGAAAAATTTTTGTCTGAGAAAAATATTTTATCAAATTGAAAATTGAATTAAAATAGAGATTCTCAAGAGTAGAGAAGCTGGATAGTGCAGAAGATGGGGGTGAGTAACAAATCTGACGACATATTAATTGAAATTAAATGGATGAGCGGAGCTGGTTAAGCGGCTGCCTTTGGCTCAGGTCATGATCCTGGGGTCCTGGGATCAAGCCCCACATCAGGCTCCCTGCTCAGCAAGGAGCCTGCTTCTCCCTCTACCTCTACCCAACTCCCCTTGCTTGTGTTTTCCCTCTCTCTGTCAAATTAAAAAAAAAAAAAATCTTAAAAAAAAAAAAGAAATAAAATGGATGTTATAACATGCCTGGGAATCTATAATATTACTTGTAAAGGATTCTTGGAACAAAAAAGACATGTGATTAGGCAAAATCTAATAATAGACTGTATTCTTAGAAATCATGTTGCTATTTTGTGATTCTGTTTATGATTAGATAAGAATGTGTATAAAATGTATGTAACCAGATATGAGGATGAATGTGAGATGGCAAGACCTGCAATAAAAGCAAATATCTTTGGAGGACGTCTGGCTGGCTCAGTTGGAAGAGCATGAGACTCTTGATCTTGGGGTCATAAGTTTGAAACCCACATTGGATGTAGATATTACTGAAATAAATAAATAAACAAACAAAATTTAAAAAAAAGCAGCAAATGTCTTTGTATAAAAGTCAAATATAGAACAAGCAGACAGAAGATAAAGGAATAGAGGACTTCACAATCACCCAACTGGATGAAACAGGCATAGATATAACACTCTACCCAATGAGAGTACCTTCTAGGGTATTTTTCTCAATAATATTCTCATACAAATTCTTCTCAAGCACACATGGGGCTGTTTTCCAGGACAGACCATGTTGTTGGGCCACAGATTGAGTCTCAGCAGATTTTAAAAGATAGATATTATAGAAAGTATCTTCTCTGACCATGACAGGATGACGTTAGAAATCAATAACCAGGGGCACCTGGGTGGCTCAGTGGGTTAAAGCCTCTGCCTTTGGCTCAGCTCCTTATATCAGGGTCCTGGGATAGAGCCCCGCATCAGGCTCTCTGTTCCTCGGAGAGCCTGCTTCCTCCTCTCTCTCTGTCTGCTGCCCTGCCTACTTGTGATCTCTGTCTGTCAAATAAATAAATAAAATCTTAAAAAAAAAAAGATACTTAAAAAAAAAAAAAGAAATCAATAACCAAAGTAAAACTGGGAAATTCACAACTTTGTGGAAATTCAACACACACTTAAGGAACCAATAGATGGAAAGAAGTCACAGGGGAAATTAGAAAAAAGAGACAAACAAAAACACAACATGACAAAACTGTGGGATGCAGCAAAAACAGGGCGAAGGGTGTACATTATAGCATACAGATCCTTATATTTAAACACAGGAGAGGGGGCGCCTGGGTGGCTCAGTCATTAAGCGTCTGCCTTGGGCTCAGGTCATGCCTGGGATCAAGCCTGGTATCAGGCTCCCTGCTCAGCGGGAAGCCTGTTTCTCCCTCTCCCACTTCCCCTGCTTGTGTTCCCGCTCTCGCTGTGTCTCCCTCTCTCTCTCTGTCAAATAAATAAATAAAATCTTAAAAAAAGTAAATAAATAAATAAACAGAAAGTGGGGACTTTGCCACTGATACTAGAGAAACAAAAAGTGATAAAGGGAGAGAAAAAAATGCATTGTATGACTTATATCTGGAAATGTTTGTATGAACAATTTAATCCCGACAAGCTAACTGATCTTAGATTATCAGTGTCAATATTTAGTATAAAATGTTTATGTATGTAATAACTTGGGAATTCTACCAAAAAGGGCATGCCTCTAGGCATTACAAATACACCTAAAATCAAGGTGCCTGCAAATGTGACTGGTTTTCTTTTTTTTTTTTTTTTTGCTACAACTGGAACTAAAAAATGTTTCTCTTGGGACGCCTGGGTGGCTCAGTTGGTTAAGCGACTGCCTTCGGCTCAGGTCATGATCCTGGAGTCCCGGGATCCAGTCCCATATCGGGCTCCCTGCTTGGCAGGGAGTCTGCTTCTCCCTATGACCCTCCTATTTCTCATGCTCATTCTCTCTCTCACACGCTCTCTCTCAAATAAATAAATAAAATCTTAAAAAAAAATGTTTCTCTTAACTTAGTTTTGGTTCAATTTTGGATTTACAAATTTTGGAAAAGTTAGAACAGGGTTGCAGCAATAATATAACGAACCGATTGTTAACACTTCGGCATTTCTCTATGCACATGTATAATTTTTCTGAATTTTCAAGAGTAAGTTGTACACACAATGCCCCTTTACTCGTAAATATTTCCATGTATATATCCCCCAGAAAAGACCATTTCCTTAAGAACCTCATCATAATGATCAAAACCAGGAAATTAACAATGACATAGTACTATTTTCTAATTTATAGGCCTTATTCAGAGTTTGCCAATTGTTCCAGTGGAGTTCTTTATAGCAACAGAAAATCTTTGGTCAGGCGTTGGTTCCAGTTATCTCTTTAGTTTCCTTTGACAGGAAGAGTTCCTCAGTCTTCAAGACTTTGAAATTTTTTTTTTTTTTTACAGATTTTAATTATTTATTTGACAGAGAGAGAGCACAAGTAGGCAGAGTGGCAGGCAGACAGAGAGGGAGAAGCAGACTCCCTGCTGAGCAGGGAGCCCAATGTGGGGGTCGATTCCAGGGCCCTGAGATCATGACCTGAGCTGAAGGCGGAGGCTTAACCCACTGAGCCACCCAGGCGCCCCATGACTTTGAAATTTTTGAAGGTACAGTTGTATGTAACACCTGTTACATCTGCTGCTGTAACAAATGATCGCAAACTTAGTGGCTTAGAACAACACAAATTTATTACAGCTGGAGGTGAGAAGTCCAAGGTGGGCTTTATGGGTCTAAAATCAGGGTGTTGGCAGGTCTGTATTCTGTCTGGAGGCTCTAGAGGATAATCGTTTCCTTGCCTTTTCTGGCTTCTAGGAGTTGCCTGCATTCGTTGACCCAAAGCTTCATTCCTCCATTGTCAGAGCCAGCAGTGTTGACTGAGACCTTCTTAGGTTGTCAGAACCATCTATCTGGTTCGGCTTCCTGCCTTCTTCCACTCATAAGGAGCCTTGTGAATACATTCCGCCCCCCTGGGATAATTCAGGATAATCTCCCCATTTCAAAGTCAGCTGATTAGCAACCTTAATTGCCTTTGCCATGTATCCCAACATAGTCACAGGTCCTGGGGCTTATGGTTGGATATCATCTGCCTCCCACAACAGGCCAGTTATTTTCAAGAATGCCCCTTAATTATTTTCTAGAATGCCCCTTGATTCGTCTGATGTTTCCCCACGTTTAGACTAAGCTTTGGCACTTTGGGAAGAAATAACCCCAGATGAATTTTAGTCAGTCAATCTTGTATCTGGAAACCTTGCTGAATGCTTTGTATTGGTTTTAGTCCCTTGATTATTTTGGATTTTCTGTGTTTGTTGCATATTACTTGCGGATAGTCACAGTATATTTTTTCTCTTCACACATCTACACTTATTTTTCTCATTACATTGACTGGGACACCCAGTATTGTGTTAAACAGTAACTGGGATAGGAGGCATCTCTTTCTTATTCTTGATCTTACTGGGAAGACATCTAATATCCTATGCTGAGTTCAATATTTGTTATAGTTTTTATTTACAGATTTCATCAAATTAAAAAAGTCCCTTCCATTTCTAGCATTCTCAGAGATCTTTTCATTAAAGGTATTGAACTTTGTAGTGTTTATCCCCTCGTCTCTGAAATACGTGTGTCTTACCAAGGCATTCAGGGTTCTTGTCAGTTTCCGCTCATTAAGTACTATTAACATGATATCATCAATGTAATGCTCTGTGGGATGGTCAACCAGTCCAGGACCCTTTGTTTTTTTGTTTTTAAAGATTTTTATTATTTATTTGAGAGAGAGAGAGATGTAGCACGAGCTGGGGGAGAGACAGAGGGAGAAGCAGACTCTCTGCTGAACAGGGAGCCCTATGCAGGGCTCCATCATGGGACCCTGGGATCATGACCTGAGCTGAAGGCAGATGCTTAACCAATTGAGCTACCCAGGCACCTCCAGATTCTTGCAAAAATATGCTATCTCCAAATCTAGCCCAAGAGGTGGTCTTCTGTACTCCTGATCCATTATATGCTCATTCCTATCTTGGGGAATTACTGCAAGAGTTAAATTTAGGGGTGCCTGGGTGGGTTAAAGCCTCTGCCTTTGGCTCCAGTCATGATCCCAGGGTCCTGGGATCCAGCCCCGAATCTGTACTCTCTGCCCCTCGGGGAGCCTGCTTCCTCCTTTCTCTCTCTGCCTACTTGTGATCTCTGTCTGTCAAATTAAAAAAAAAAGAGTTAAATTTAAATGAGACACAGATACTAAACCTTTGTTTAAATCAGAAATCTGGTAGTGTCATTTAAGCATTCTTCCTCTATACACGTATGAGAAGAGAAAAATGCCAATGATCCCCTTCTGGATTAATCCAAAAAAGTAACAAATATTTACATCTTCCATAAAATAGAGATGCCAACAATTATTAAGGAAGACATCCAATCATTAAAAGTCTTTTAGAGCTTATGAATTATCCTCATAAGACACACCAGCAATCTGAGAAGCCCCAATGCTTTTTTTTTTTTTTTTAAGATTTTATTTATTTCTTTGAGAGAGAGCATGTTAAAGAGAGAGCAACAAGTGGGGGAGGGGCAGAGGGGGAAGCAGACTCTTTGCCGAGCTGGGAGTCTGAGGTGGGGCTTGATCCCAAGACCCTTGGATCACAACCTGAGCTGAAGGCAGACACTTAGCTGACTGAGCCACTGAGGCTCCCCAGGCCCAGTGTTTCAAAGGGCTGTCTTGTTAAAGGCACACCTGACTGGCTCAGTTGGAGGAGAATGTGACCCTTGATCGCAGGGTTGTGAATTCAAGCCCCACGTTGGGTATAGAGATTACTTAAGTAAATAAATATTTCAAAGATGAAGGGCTATCATGTTAGAAAGAAAATTTGCAGGAACAGTTGTATGGTGCAGGAAAGTATTTGCATATTTGCAGTTGTGAAGAAGAAAGGAACATTTTTTCTTCTTACCTAGAAAAGTTTCTTTCACCAGCAGGTAGAAAAACCCACAGTTTGAAGGCTTACGCATTGCAGTTTCATTAATTGGCAAAAAACAAAACAAAACAAATCAAACATTAGAGATACAAAACTTACCTCATGCTGCTGTGAAGTGTGTAAACCTGGCGATTCACAGACCTGTACTCCTGGGGATAAAAATATATGTTTATAAAAAATAAAAATAAAAAATAAATTTAAAAAAACCTTACCTCATGGGATGGAAAAAGGCATATTAATAAGTAGAATATGGGACATACAATCATTGACATCTATTAAGTTGATCCACATAAAATTGCTATTTTGCATGTAAAAACATTCAAAGATCGGCAATTTCATAATGGCCAACCTAATGCACACTGAGATATAACTTGTCTGTCAATCCTACTGCACTGTGAGCCCTTGGAAGGCAGGAACTATATCTTTTTCATCCTTTAAACACCTAGCAGATCTGGCACATAGTAGGTGATCAATAAATGTTAGATTTTAGTTTTTTGGTTCCTTCCTTTAATAAATGAGTCTGTTGAGGACATCCTTGCTGTGTTGCCATTTATTTCTAAAGCCAAATTGGTTTTCCAGTAAACAAGCCAACACAGCCTTTCAGATTCTCTTCTTTGACTCTCTTCCCGGAGTGATCCATTGGCAGAAGCTCAGTTGCTACTTTCCAGTCCTGAATCATCACCAAAAATTGCTGTTCACTTAAGAAGCAGATGTTTGTTGTATTGCTTTACTAGAACTGAGCTCCTGGGAGAATTGCACTTTTAAATGATTAAACCTCTACTTTATTGTTGATGCTCTCTCTTCTGATTCTGCCGATCTCCAAATTGAAGGACTTAGGGAAGCCTGATGTAGCCTCTCTTTACAACTCGGGAGTTTAGGGAGGGCAGGACTCCAGTTCAGAGAGGTGACCAGTGCCCTGGAAAGTACACTGTGCTTGGCTGGACTCAGGAGGGGCTTCTCCTCTGTGTTTTATCATTGGCTGGCTGGGTGACTTTGGGCAAGTCAGCAAACCCATCTTGGCTTTTTCCTCAGCCAATAAAAAATAATGGTCGTTGGTGAAAAATGCTCTACCAAGTGAGAGATTTAGTAGCACTAGCGGTAGGACAAAAAGGAATTTGGTCTCCATTCAGATCAGACTTCTGTGGTAGATAAAGGAGTTTAAGAGGGGCTCTAAGGGTGCAAAAGAATGAAATAGATGCATGCTCTCCCTTTGGCTTTAGCTTTGGTGCTAACCATCCTAGCACCCCTTTGCTTCTCCATCCTTTAGTTACCCGTGGACAAAATGGGGATGATAAGAGCCTTACAGTCCCGCTGGGAAAATCTTCACTAGAGATTTGTGCCCTAATGCTATTAGGCATCTTACTGTCTGCAGGGAATTAACGTCTTTACTAGGCATCTAGAACGATCTTTGCTAGGTGTCATCCTTGAGGGAATTGTGAAAAGAGTCACTGAAATCATTTTCTGAAAGGCGTGTAGCTTCCGCGGAACTCTAGCTCAGAAAGGAGCATGTGAAGGGTCTTAGTGTTCCGTAAAACCCAATAGAAACGGTGATAGGGGGTGGGAGGGATGCAATGGCTGGGTTATGGACATTGGGAAGGGTATGTGCTATGGTGAGTGCTGTGAATTGTGTAAGACTGATGATTCACAGACCTGTACCCCTGAAACAAATAATACATTGTATGTTAATTAAAAAAAACAAACAAACAACGAAGGGGTTGGGAAACGATCACAATCACCTCTATTACTTAATGGGTAAGAGAGGAATAGCCATTGGATGTTGATAATAGAAAAAAATATATATACACACAAAAAAAATTTAAAAAAAAAGAGAAAAGAAAAGAAAGAAATAGGAAGTAATTATAATAAAGTTATTGGAATGCCGATGAGTGGGGCTGGGCAGGATAAGTCTAGTTGCTGCGACAGGTTGGCTGCTTGGGCCTTAGGGAGACAGTGGTCCAGTGGTCCAGCTCTGGTGCCCGTGGGCCCTGACGGCAGGACGCACGTTAAGTTTGGGGGATGGGGCGGGGGGGGATGCTGGCAGGTCCACCTCTCAGCATCCTGGCGTCACTTCGGCGGCTCTGATCTCCAGCGCGGTGTCCCCCGGGGAGTCCGCAAAGGGGCCAGTCTTTCATCAGGGACCGCGGTAAGGACTACAACTCCCAGTTTGCCGAGCGGCTCCTCGGGGCGGGAGCTCGCTGGCCAATCCCCGAGGAGGAGTGAGTGAGACCCGCAGGTGGCTGGCTGCTGGGGTCCCCCGCCCGGAGGGCAGCGGGCGCGTAGCGGAGCTGCGTGCAGAGAGTGCCAAGAATATTTTTGGTGAGGAGTTGGAGAGATGGCAACATGTGACTATATTTTCTAAAGCTATAAACTCTGTATAAATGTAAGATGATATTGTTATGATTGTTATTTTGAGGATGTTATTACTTGATTTTCTTTTGCTACCCTGAGGTGACAACTGGCTCTTTGAGTCATTGTACAAATCACTGATATTTAATGATATGAGTATTTCTCTTTTCTAGGGAGAATGGAAGTATATGCCTCTGGCTTAGAAGCAGCTTTGTAGGGATATGGTGCCTGAGAATTATGGGAACATAGTCTCTCTTTGTAAGAATTCATTTCTGCCTCTAACTGTAAGAGTTCTTTTTTTATTTTTTGTAAGAGTTTATTTTTTTTATTTGAGAGATAAAGTGAGCAAGAGCGAGAAAGAGAGAGAACACAAGCCGGGAGAGAGGGAGAGGGAAAGGCAGAGGGAGAAGCAGGGCTGGATCCCAGGACCCCCAGGATCATGACCTGAGCCAAAGGCAGCCAGGCACCCAGGAACTGTGAGTTCTTATAAGTAGAATAAGTTCTTAATAAGTAGAATTCCATGAGACTGGGCTTATCAGTCCTTTGGAGCCATAAAATGTGATATGAGAGAGGATATTCTGACCCTATGTCTGACAGGAGAGTTTTAGTATTTTTTTTTTAAGATTTTATTGTATTCATTTATTTGACAGATGGAGATCACAGGTAGGCAGAGAGGCAGGCTCCCTGCTGAGCAGAGAGCCCGATTCGGGGCTCGATTCCCGGACCTTGGGATCACAACCGGAGCCAAAGGCAGAGACTTTAACCAACTGAGCCACCCAGGTGCCCCGAGAGTTTTAGTATCTTATCATACTTGTAATTTGCTTTTCCTCTGCAGGCCTTACTAGAAAGGCAGAGAGAAAACCATCATCTAATAGGCAAATTATTTTTCACTCATCTGCTCTCAAGACCCATCATTTTTCTTGAGCTGCCCTGCCATTATTAAAATCATTTGTGACAGGAGCAGATGATTTATATCATACTTGCTTTTCATAACAAGAATAGGCTAATGTTAGAATATTGTTTAAATTAGACCGAGGTCTTTTAAAACTTGGCTGTGGCCACTTATTTAAATTGGCAAATGGTTTCCTTTTATAAGAGAATTATAAACAGTACCCTGATTGATGAGTTGGCTAATGATCCTGCCTGCCTGAGGCATCCATCAGCTGAACTGTGTAAGAATAAATGCAAAGACACACCAAACGTGCTTCTACATAAAACCTTTTAGTGCTGGGAAGGCCAGGGCAGAGATCTCACTCAGAGGTCTGGGAGTTTCTTTAAGTGACTTCTTCCAAGGGCTTGCTTTGGGTAGCTTTGTTGCCTCTCTTTAATTGGGAGAATTTCAGTCAGGGTGGAAATTAATTTAGTCTGAAAGTTTTCCTCCTAGTATCTTTTCTTTTAGTGTAATTAGTTTGATTCAATTTGGCTTTTTTTTTTTTAAAGATTTTATTTGACACAGAGAGAGAGATCACAAGTAGGCGGAGAGGCAGGCAGAGAGAGAGAGAGAGGAGGAAGCAGGCTCCCCACTGAGCAGAGAGCCCGATGCGGGGCTCGATCCCAGGACCCTGGGATCACGACCTGAGCCGAAGGCAGAGGCTTTAACCCACTGAGCCACCCAGGTGCCCCCAATTTGGCTTTTTAAAAAGGTTTTATTATTTATTTATTTGAGAGAGAGAGCGAGCAAATGAGTGAGAGGGCAAGCATGAGTGGCGGGCAGGGGGCGGGGAACAGAGGGAGGAGAAGCAGGCTTCCTGCTGAGCTGGAGCTGACCTGAGCTGAAGGCAGATGCTTAATCCACTGAGTCACCCAGGCTCCCCTTGACTTGAACGTTCTTGAGAGGTACTAGTAAATATACTCTGATGGCTTTTATCTGGATAGGCAAGCATATGGGATTGCTCCAAAACCATGGTTTTATTATTTTTATTTTAAAATTTTTATTGATTTGAAAGATTTTATTTTATTTATTTTTTAAAAAGATTTTTTAAAAATTTATTTGACAGAGAGAGAGGTCAGAAGTAGGCAGACAGAGGGAGAGGGGGAAACAGGCTCCCTGCTGAACAGAGAGCCTGATGCGGGGCTCGATCCCAGGACCCTGAGATCATGACCTGAGCTGAAGGCAGAGGCTTTAATGCACTGAGCAACCCAGGCGCCCCAAAAGATTTTATTCTTAAGTAATCTTTACACCCAATATGGGGCTTGAACTCACAACCCCACGATTAAGAGTCCCATGCTCTGATTGAGCCAGCCAGACCCCCCCCAAAACATGGTTAAATAACTTCCAGTTTGGCTTGTTTTTGCTTTGTTTTATTTTGCTTTTATACTTAATCCTGTTGAGACTCTGGGACTTCCTTAGGTTGGGTCAAGAACAACTTGTTTTGTTTTGTTTTTCTTACAAATCTAAAGGATACCTCTCCAAATGATATCCATCCATCTTTCCATTCATCCAACAAACATTTTTTGGACACCCACTGTTCAATGGATTACTGTGAACAGGTTGTTGTGCTAATGGAACTGCAGCTGGGGTTCTTTGTAGATATTATAGGAACATATTTCTCAAATTTGGTGCCATTGAAACTTCAAAGACATGGGGCCATGTGCCATGGTCCACCTTCCCGGACAGAAAATATTTAGTTAAGCAAAACAGATTTATTGAGGTAGATTTCAAACTTTGCACAAAATCCTGAGATAAAAGATTTTTATGAGTGTTCTGTTGTTTATAATAGGGTGTCTTCATCTTGTTCTCCAGACTCCATCTCTTTGTAGGAGTACACGGGCATGGACATTTTACAGGTGTTTTACAGGTGTTTCAGTGGAAAACTTCTAGAAGCATGGAGTCATGAGGGGGGCTTAGGGAAGTGGCAAGGGGAGGGACAGAGAGAAAGAGAGTGAGAGAGAGGGTTGATTTTTTTCAGGTAATCTTATTTTAACTTCTTACCCCCTTTGAATGTCACATTAACAGGCCTTCAAAACCTCCGATCTAATGCTACTCTTTGGCTGGAACAAGGGGAAGACTCATGGTTCTTGGGTTCCCAGGATTCCCCAGAGAGGAGACACCAAACAAGACACAGAGGTGAGGGCCCGTCAGGGTAATTCCATTCAAGGTGTGAAGTCTTGAGACTTTAACTCAGCTTATAAACATTCAAATGGAAACTAATAGTCATCTAGTTCTGTGATCCAGGATCTTAGGCTACTTCTGTAAAGTGTGATGAATTTAGTTTTAGAGTTTTTGTATCTTTTTCTTCCTTTCCTCTCTTTCTTTCTTTCTTTCTTTCTTTCTTTTTTAAAGATTTTATCCACCCATTTGACAGAGTGAGAGAGCGCAAGCAGGGGGAGCAGCAGAGGGAGAGGGAGAAGCAGCTTCCCCGCTGAGCAGAGAGCCCAAAGCGGGGCTCAATCCCAGGACCTTGGGATCATGACCGGAGCTGAAGGTCGGCACTTAACTGACTGAGCCACTCAGGTGTCCCTTGTTTTTGTGTCTTTTGATTGCTGTGCTGTCGTTACCTCATGCCAATAGACTGTAAGATAAGCAAATGATTTTCTATTTGAATGATACGCAAAATGCATTTTCCCTCCCTTAGAACTTTATAGGGAAACTTGGCCACAGACAAAGAAGGTTGGACCCCAGCCTGGGCTTCAAGGCCTTGGCCTCGCTTCTGATAATCCATGGTATGAAGTATCTGGTCTGTGTTTGGGATGTGTCTAGCCTCCTGTTCCCCAGTCAGCTCCAGAATCTGACTTTCTCTGGCATCTGAAGTTTCAGTAAGAGGCAGCCAGGAAAGCTGGTTGACTGAGACTGGATGTGTTTGTTGCAGTAATAAAAAATGTTTATGTAGATAGTGTGATTTCAGATTTTTTTTTTTTTTTTTTTGGCTGCTTAGAGGGGTAAGGAAGTTTGATAACCTTTGGTGTGTTCAGCTGACAAAAGTTTGGAGGGATCTGTGTTACTCCATCTGTTTTTTTTTTTTTTTTTTTTTTTTTTTTTAAGTTCTTGGCAGTCTGCGTATCTAAAAATTTCCTTCCTTATGGTCTTGATTTAGAAAGCAAATATGTCTGAGAAAATGTGTTTAATAATAATTTCAGTTTTTACTTGGTTTTTACATAGCAATGCATCACATCCTGTTGTAGGTGCTGGGTATATAATGGTGAGAAAAGCAGTATGGCGCCTGCCTTCATAGAGCTTCGAGTTTTCTGGGGGGGAAGATAGACATTAACTGAAGATTTACATCAGAAAAAAGTCCTAATGTCTAAGGGAGAGTATTTCATCCAATACTAAGTAGTGGTCATTTGAATTGCTTCGCATGATCTTTTGTCTCAGCATATCCTTGATCCGTGGCTCTAACACCAGAGCTCTGAGAAAATTATATGTAGTCATAACCCTTGTCTTTCCACAGATCTGGGAATCCTATATTCAAAAGCTATGTTGCGGCAAGGGAAGCAAGGGCAAAAATGAACTATTGGGATTTCATCAAGATCAAAAGCTTTTGCACAGCAAAGGAAACAGTTAACAAAACCAAAAGACAACTGACAGAATGGGAGAAGATATTTGCAAATGACATATCGGATAAAGGGCTAGTGTCCAGAATCTATAAAGAACTTAGCAAACTCAACACCCAAAGAACAAATAATCCAATCAAGAAATGGGCAGAAGACATGAACAGACATTTCTGCAAGGAAGACATCCAGATGGCCAACAGACACATGAAAAAGTGCTCCACATCACTCGGCATCAGGGAAATACAAATCAAAACCACAATGAGATACCACCTCACACCAGTCAGAATGGCTAAAATTAACAAGTCAGGAGATGACAGATGCTGGCGAGGATGCGGAGAAAGGGGAACCCTCCTACACTGTTGGTGGGAATGCAGGCTGGTGCAGCCACTCTGGAAAACAGCATGGAGGTTCCTCAAAATGTTGAAAATAGAGCTACCCTATGACCCAGCAATTGCACTGCTGGGTATTTACCCTAAAGATACAAACGTAGTGATCCAAAGGGGCACATGCACCCGAATGTTTATAGCAGCAATGTGTACAATAGCCAAACTATGGAAAGAACCTAGATGTCCATCAACAGACGAATGGATAAAGAAGATGTGGTATATATACACAATGGAATACTATGCAGCCATCAAAAGAAATGAAATCTTGCCTTTTGCGACGACATGGATGGAACTAGAGGGTATCATGCTTAGCGAAATAAGTCAATCGGAGAAAGACAACTATCATATGATCTCCCTGATATGAGGGAGAGGAGATGCAACATGGGGGGTTAAGGGGGTAGGAGAAGAGTAAATGAAACAAGATGGGATTGGGAGAGAGACAAACCATAAGTGACTCTTAATCTCACAAAACAAACTGAGGGTTAATGGGGGGGTGTGGGGGGGTGGGATTATGGACATTGGGGAGGGTATGTGCTATGGTGAGTGCTGTGAAGTGTGTAAACCTGGCGATTCACAGACCTGTACCCCTGGGGATAAAAAGATATTATATGTTTATGAAAAATAAAATTAAAATAAATAAATAAATAAATAAATAAAAAAAAAATAAAAACACTTAAAGATCAAAAAAAAAAAAAAACAAAAAAAACGCTATGTTGCTCTCCAGGCTAGAACAACAAGGGGGAGAATGCTGAGTCTTGAGAGACGTGACCTCCTTGAGGAAAATGCACCAAGGTAAGCGTCTGGAGAACAAGCACTGGGGAGAATAGACTAACATTTCTTATTTGTAAGATGTGGTACATGAGGGCACTTTTCCAGCAGCCTTCTATATGAAGAATTAAATTAATTAAAAGCCCGCAATGGTCCTTGGGGTTTTCTAATTATGATCTGTACCATGTAGCATGACTTAGGAGAATGGTGTCAATGTTTGCTTCTTGGATATTTTAGAGTAAAATTTTGGTGAACTAGGAAGAGAGCTCTGAAGCAGAGTGCTACTTAAAAACATAGGCCCCAGTGCCAGATGCCTGGATTTGAATCTTAGCTTCACTGAGAAACTCTGTGGTCCCCGGCAAGCTACTTAACTTCTCTGTGCTTCAGTTCATTTGTAGAATGAAGGTGACAGTGGTGCCTATGCCATAGGGTTATTGTGAGAATTAAATATGGTACCCATTTTAATGATTTTCTTTTGGATGCTCATTTTCCCATGTTTTTATACCTTTGAAAATGGAATGGTTCTTTTTTAAATTTCATTTTTTAAAGATTTATTTATTTATTTGAGAGAGGGAGAGAATGAGTGGTGGGAAGTGGCAGAGGGAGAGAGAGGGAGAAGCAGACTTCCTGCTGAGCAGGGAGCCCAATGCAGGGCTGATCCCAGGACCCAGAGATCATGACCTGAGCCAAAGGCAGATGCTTAAGTGACCTAGCCACCCAGGCGCCCTGAAAATGGAATATTTCTTGAAGCTGATGGCAGACAGCTTACAATCTTTGTTGGCTAGGTGGCAATAGGGATAGAATCATTATCTGTGTGTTTGCAAATATCAAAAACTTAAACATCAAACCTTTCAGAATGGGAGTCAGCGGGTTTGAAGATGATCTTGGAGATAATAGTGGGGGGCCATTTTAGCTCCTAGGAAGGAAATGGTTGAGGGAAGGGGTGGGGAAGATAGTAAATGAAATGTACTCAGCAGCGTTCCTGCTGGGGGAGCCATGGTAACCCAGCACCAAATGGCTTTTAGTTCACAAGGCACCATTTAAGACATGCTGTAACCTAATGCTCATAATTGTACGGAAGGCAATACATTGTAAATTGTCTGTAAATATGTAAATTGACAACTCTGAGTCAAAATTTAATTCGGAAGAGTCCGACTGAATATAAAGAAGTTTTAGGACTACTTTTACATGTTTATTTCACTTGTTCACATCACCAACTTGATTTCCTTTTAATATAGACAGCAATAATAAAGACTAAAAATCTAAGAAAGCTCTTTCCATATTTATTCAATAAAAATTCAATGTGATAAAAAAGCATTGTATTATATTTTAAATGGCAGAGTTTTTTCTCTCTTAGCAATACATAAAATAATGATGCATCTTAAAATTGATGATGTCTTAGATTTGATGAAATGCAACAATATAAATAGAGCATTTAGAAAAGCGTTGGTGCCTAGTAAATACTACATAAATGAGATATTGTTATTACTGCATTTTATCTTATTTTGGTTTTATTTAAATTCAAGTTAATTACCATATAATGTATTATTACTTTCAGGGTAGAATTTATTGATTCGTCAGTTGCATAGAACACCCAATGCTCATTACATCAAGTGCCTTCCTTAATGCCCATCCCCCACTTATCCGACCCCCCACCTCCCTCCGCTATTACTGCATTTCGGTTCTGCTTCTGGAGGACAGGGAAAAGAGCTTCTATTTTTGGAGGGGGTCAGCTAAGTACAGAACACCTGCTATAATGCCATACCGACAAATCTCACACTGTATATAAAATCAGGCACCAAGAATAACAATTTATGTGGGAAAAATTATGTATGGACCCGTGCGACATCTGCGTAATAACAACACCCTCACCTTTATGTGAGTCACAGGATAGCTAGTTTGTGCCACAGGAACAGTCTTTGGAGTAGAACAGACTCAACTGTACATTTTATCCTGCAACCTTGCCCAGTAGGTGCAATTCATGTTTTATAGATAAGAAAATGAGTTGAGGATCAGAAACTTGCTTTGGGTCATATGGTTGTGAGTGATGATGATGGTGGTAGGAATCAAATCTAGGTCTTCCTAGCTCCAGAGCCCATACTTTTCACACGTATATCACAAGTCCCACTTCAGGCAGATTTCCCCATTCCTTTCATCGTTTTTTCCAACCCAGAATAATGATATCCCTTGCTGGATGAACTCTTAGCCATGTCTGCTTCTGGCTAGGTTTTGGAATGTGGCAAGTAAGCAGAGGTAAAAGATAGTTGATTTTTCCTGGAAGTATTTTTTCTAAAGTTGCTTGCTAAGATTGGCTCTCAAATTTCTGTCTGTAGTTAGCAGCTGGATTTCCTGAGATTGTAAGGTCAGCATCTGTCTCTGGGTGAAAAAGGGCCATGAGACCTACTATAATTTGGTGTTGACTGTAATTTTTAGATAAACTGTCACCAGATGGCAGCAAAATGCCTTGAACATAAGATCTGGACTATGTAACATGTCTGATTGTTTATTGCCATTCATTTACAGAATATTCCATTCATTTACAGAAACAGCCGAGTCTAAACAAAATTATCGCATACTATATGTAAATGTTATTTTCAGAGCAAGCTTTTCAAATAAATGAACTCTCATAATGATTTGTGTATTGAGAGCATACTATATGGCTAGCATTTTGCTAAATACTGTATTTACACTTACTGTTTCATTTTATAATTGCAATATCATAATCTCCATTTTATTGATGTGCATTCTGAGGCTTTGGTTTTTTTTTTTTAAAGATTTTATTTATTTATTTGACAGAGATCACAAGTAGGCAGAGAGGCAGGCAGAGAGGCAGGCAGAGAGAGAGAGAGAAGATGAAGCAGGCTCCCTGCGGAGCAGACAGCCCGATGCGGGGCTTGATCCCAGGACCCTGGGATCATGACCTGGGCCAAAGGCAGAGGCTTTAACCCACTGAGCCACCCAGGCGCCCCTGAGGCTTTGGTTTTATATATTATTTTTGTATCAGGTCATCTCACTAAATCCTCAGTTTCTGTTTTTTTTTTAATTTTTAATTAACATATAATGTATTATTAGCCCCAGGGGTACAGGTCTGTGAATCACCAGGCTTACACTTCACAGCACTCACCATAGCACATACCCTCCCCAATGTCCATAATCCAACCATCCTCTCCCTACCCCCCTCCCTAAATCCTCAGTTTCAAGGCTCATCCTCCTGCCTCAGATTCTTCTGGCTATTTAGAGTATCTGCAAATAATCTGCAAGTAAGAGAGAGTTTTGCCTCTTATTTTCTAATATTTATACCTCTTGTTTCTTATTCTTGCAAGTAATAATAGATATCCTCCAAGAATGACATTTCCTATAGTTTTTTGGTACATAGTTGGCTTACTTATATTTCTAGGTGGCTAAGGTTTTTTTTTTTTTTTATTTGTGTGAGAGAGTGAGTGAGGGAGGGGCACAGAGGAAGGGAGAGAGACAAGCAGACTGCTCTCAGCGTGGAGCCTAGTGTGGGGCTGGATCTCATGACACTGAGATACAGACTTGAGCTGAGATCGAGAGTTGGATGCTTAACTGAGGTGCCACCCCCACCTTGTTTTTTTTTTAAGTGGACTCCACCCTGGGTGGAGGCTTGAACTCAATGTCAGGTTTGAACTCATGACCCCGAGATCAGGACCTGAGCTGACACAAGAGCTGGACGCTTAACCAACTGAGCTGCCCAGGTACCCGCCCCTCTTTTGATGGCTAAGTATTTTTGAAAGACATGGGTGTTGAGTTTTATGAAATGCTTTTTCAACAGCAATTTGGATGACCATGGTTTTTCTATTTCCCGGAAGTTGAACCATTCTTGTATGTCAGAGTTGGCAATAGTGGTGGTGATGAAGATATTGATAATTGACATTTATGAAGAATTTACTATGGACCACTCAGTTCTCAGCACAACTCAACACCACAACCCTATGACACAGCTGCTACTGTGTTATTGTCATGTTGTTTTACAGATGAGGACAATGAGATACTGAAAAGTTTAAAAATCTGCCTCATATCTTAGTCATTTCTTGGACATGGCATTCTTGTTTTAGAACTCTACTGGCTTTAATTTTTTTCTGCTCTTATTTTATTCAGGAATTTTGTATCTATATATGTGAGTAAAATTGGTCTATAGTTTTCTATTTTTGTGTACTATCATCCAGTTTTAATATCAGGGTTATGTTTTCCTTGAAGCACGAATCGGGAAATGGTCTTTCTTTTTCTGTGCTCTGCTTTCTCTCATTTTCATTTCTCTAATTTAGCTGGTGTTTTTATTATTTATTTTATTTTATTTTATTATTTTTTGTAGTAACATATAATGTATTATTTGTTCCAGGGGTACAGGTCTGTGAATCATCAGTCTTACACAATTCACAGTGCTCACCATAGCACATACCCTTCCCAATGTCCATCACCCAGCCATCCCATCCCTCCCAGCCCTCTCCCCTCCAGCAACCCTCAGTTTGTTTCCTGAAATTAAGAATCTCTTATGATTTGTCTCCCTCTCTGGTTTTGCCTTGTTTCATTTTCCCTCCCTTCCCCTATGATTCTCTGCCTTGTTTCTCAAATTCCTCGATCAGTGAGATTATATCATAATGACTTATTTTGCTTGACATAATACCCTCTAGTTCCATCCACGTTGTTGCAAATGGCAAGATTTCTTTTTTTTAATATGCATTTTTTAAGGATTTTATTTATTTGTCAGAGAGAGGGAGCACAAGCAGGGGGAGTGGCAGGCAGAGGGAGAAGCAGGCTATCTACTGAGCAAGGAGCCTGATGTGGGACTTCATCCCAGGACCTTGGGATCATGACCTGAGCTGAAGGCAGATGCTTAACTGACTGAGCCACCAAGGACTCCCAAGATTTCTTTTTTGATGGCTGCATAATATTCCTGTGTGTGTGTGTGTGTGTGTGTGTGTGTGTGTACCACATCTTCCTTATCCATTCATCTGTTGATGGACATCTAGGCTCTTTCCATAGTTTGCTGGCATTTTTAATAGTAACAAACATTTGCTGAGCTCTTATGTGGGCTAGTTAGTATGCAGAACACTTCGCACACATTAGTTTATTTATTCCTCACCATTAAGAAATATATATTAGATTAGAGATATTATAGATTTTTTAAAAAAAGGTTAAATTACTAAAATTTATTTGTCCAAGGTTACACAGCTAATATAGACAGATAAAGGTTTGAATCTAGGCTCTTGTCAACAGGAAAAAAAAAAACATTAAAAAAAAAAGAAATGTCTAAATCTTAAGGTAAGAAATCCTTTAAACATCCTCCCCCTCAAAAAACTGTTAGGATGCCTCAATCCTAATCTTGAATTTCCCTAGATAATGAAAAGTACCATAACTGAATTTTCTCTTCATTCTTTCAAGTTTTGAGATCAGAAGTAAGAAGAAAGACAATAATACAGAAGAGAACATTTTTTTTTCTTCAAGTCTAATGGGTAAGATATATTGAGATAAGGAGATAAGCTTGGTGCTTCTTTCCATATTTTAACTTTGAAAAGACTTGGCTATTCAATAGAATAGAATAGAATAGAATTCTATTCAACATTCTATATATACAACATTATCAAATAGAATAGAATTCTGTTGAATAGTCTAGTCTTTTCAAAGTTAAAATACGGAAAGAAGCACCAAACTTATCTCCAAACAGTGTAGAGATTCCTTAAGAAATTAAAAATAGGGGCACCTGGGCGGCTCAGTGGTTAGGCCTCTGCCTTCGGCTCGGGTCGTGGTCCCGGGGTCCTGGGATCGAGCCCCGCATCGGGCTCCCTGCTCAGCGGGATGCCTGCTTCCCCCTCTCCACTCCCCCTGCTTGTGTTCCCTCTCTCACTGTCTGTCAAATAAATAAATAAAATATTAAAAAAAAAAAAAAAAAGAAATTAAAAATAGAGCTACACTATGACCCTGCAATTGCACTACTGGGTATTTACCCCCCAAAATACAGATGTAGTGAAAAGAAGGGCCACTTGTACCCCAATGTTCATAGCAGCAATGGCCACAGTCGCCAAACTGTGGAAAGAACCAAGATGTCCTTCAACGGACGAATGAATAAAGAAGATAAGGTCCGTATATACAATGGAACATTATGCCTCCCTCAGAAAGGATGAATACCCAACTTTTGTGTCAACATGGACAGGACTGGAGGAGATTATGCTGAGTGAAATAAGTCAAGCAGAAAAAGTCAATTATCACATGGTTTCACTTACTAGTGGAGCATAAGGAATAGCGCGGAGGACATTGGGTGCAGGAGGGGAGAAAGGAGTTGGGGAGAAATTGGAGGGGGACACAAACCATGAGAGACTCTGGACTCTGAGAAACGAACTGAGGGTTTTGGAAGGGAGCTGGGTATGGGATTGGGTGAGCCTGGTGGTGGGTATTAAGGAGGGCATGTATTGCATGGAGCACTGAGTGTGGTCATAAGCAATGAATCTTGGAACACTGAAAAAATAAAATTAAATTAAAAAAAAAAGAAAGAAAAGACTTGGCAAAGAGGCAAAAGGTTTGCAAAGGGGCCACAGCCAACAGTGATAAGGAGTGTGTTCCTTCTGGGAAGCCACCACAGACACGGACTCTGGGTCCTCCGCCTGCGCGGCAGGGGTGTGCGCTGAGCTCGGACAGAGCTTTGCAGCTGGGATATGAAGTGCTCAGCACGGGTGCCAGGGCTGCTGTCGCCACCTCCCCCACTGTGGCTAATTCTGCCTAGTGGGCAGGCTGCGAAGTGGCCCAGGGTACAGGGGGATAAGCTGGGAAACTGGTCATATTTTTGAGTCAGGACAGGACGTCGAGGATTCCATGTCACTCTCTGATGCTGCTGAGACCTCTGGTGCGTTTTTATCTTCTGTACAGTATTATCGAAGAAAGGACTTTGAAACTGAGCATGAAATAACATCCCTGGAACATCAGCAGGGGAACTCCACCCTTGAAGAGGACAGCGTAAGGTCATTTGCAAGCCAGGAGGGGTCCCGTGTAGAATTGTGTAGATGCTCTGAATGTGGGTGGAATGTCACTAAGGAAGTAGCAGCTGACCTGCACGGGAGAGAAATACTCCTATTGTCCAGACTAGGAAAGAAGTTTCAGTAATAGCTCAAATTATTTATTTATTTATTTATTTATTTATTTATTTATTTATTTTGAGACAGAGAGTGTGAAAGAGCATGAGAGGGGAGAAGGTCAGAGGTAGAAGCAGACTCCCCATGGAGCTGGGAGCCTGATGCTGGACTGGGGGGTGCCTCGATCCTCAGCCTCCGGGATCATGACCCGAGCTGAAGGCAGTCCCTTAACAAACTGAGCCACCCAGCTCAAATTTAATTAGACGGCAAGGGACGCACAGGGGGAAGAAGCCTGTGAACATGGGAAGACCTTCAGCCAGAGTTCTAGCCTGCGTGCCCACAGGACCTTTACACTGGGGAAAGGCCCCGAGTGCCTGGAGGGTGGTCGGGGCTTCTGTGCAAGTTTGCAGCTCTCAGGGGAGTAGCCCTGTGGTTGCTGTCAGCAGTGGGAAGAGCTTTAGCTGCAATGCATTTCTCTCTGGGCATCATGGAGAGCCCATGCAGGGGAGAGAGCTTATAGATGTCCCTCTTGTGGGAAGGGTTTCAGCAACAGTTCCAATCTTATTACCAATCAGAAAACTTACTCAGGAAAAACAGTTGATGTGGCCAGTAGGGAATAAGACTTCGTAACCACTAGTGCCTTCATGGATCCCGAGCAGGAATCCTGATTGCTCTATGGACAGGGTGTCTCTGTCTCCGATGTGTCTTAACCTGTGGAAGAAATCTGCCCTGAGTTATATTCTTCAACTCTTTCCAAAGATAGAAGATACCATAAATCTGAGATTGTTTTAAATCCCGAATCTGTTTGAAGCCCGTGTGCGCCATGAATCATTTCTCAGTGTTGCATAAATCAAAGTTAGCTCTTGGAAAGAGTAACTGAGTTAATGTAGAATGCCATTGAACATTTATGATTCTCTTGAGTTTAGCAATTTGATCTGTGAATTTTGCTTGTGATCCTGTGCCTTTATCCTTGTGGCCAAACCCATTGTTACAGAGTGTTTAAACAGAGATAGGTGGAGGGTCCCCCTAAGGCTCTCTCTGATTTGGAAATCAGGTGTAGAGCCAAGATTGGTGAATACGATATCATCATATGTTTCTCTGTGAACCTGAACTCAAAGTAAGTCTTGAGAACATTTTTGTTGTTATCACTTATGTTCATGATGCTAAGGCTGGCTATTGAAGCTTTTAGGTTGGGATGGCTGGGTGGCTCAGTCATGATCCCAGGATCCCAGCCTGCTTCAGGCTCCCTCTGACTGCTGCTCCCCCTGTTTGCTAGTGCGCGCTCTCTCTCTCTGACAAATAAATAAATATAATCTTAAAAAAAAAAAGCTTTCAGTTTGCCTCAAGGATTATAGAATTTGAATTCACCTTTGTAAAAGTTATAGCATGAAACCTACTATGTTGTGAATGGCCCAGTCCCTCTTCCCCTCACCTCTACCCCAGCATTGCATGAAAACCTTTAATACTTTTGATTTTTTGGCGTTACCTCCTTTCTAGTTTCTTTTGGAACCCTCATATAGTATCCATCCATAGTGAGATCAGCTAGGTGCCTGTGGTCATTGGAGACCACCAGAGAAATAGAACACAATGGTCCCTACTCTCAGGGAATTTAGAAATCTAGTTGTTGGGTATATACATAAGAATTTGTTAACATTTAACCAAAGCCCACATGGATTTGTATTGAGTGGGGAAGATTCCTGATCATTAGGCTTTTGAAGACAAGGACTATCTTGTACATCTTTGTACGTCCTACTCCCAGCACAGAACTTGCTACAGGTAGGTTTCAATAGATGTTGATTGACTGAGTGATTCCTTTATGCCCACTATTTTTTATTTTCTTTACCCTCTGTAACTTTTACAAAGTGCAGAGAACCTTTGTTACTCTGCATCCTCTGCAACGCTCCTTCTCAGACTTAAAAAGGTCATTTGTCCATTGTAGCTAGTCTGGAAAGTGTGTTTTTTTTTTTTTTTTTAAGATTTTATTTATTTATTTGACAGAGAAAGACACAGTGAAAGAGGAAACACAAGCAGGGGGAGTGGGAGAGGGAGAAACAGGCTTCCTGCTGAGCAGGGAGCCCAGTGCAGGGCTCGATCCCAGGATCCTGGGATCATGACCTGAGCCAAAGGCAGATGCCTACCGACTTAGCAACCCAGTGTGGTTTTGATTTGCATTTCTGTGATGACTGCTGGGGTTAAGGATGTTTTTATGTTTATTAGAAAATTGTGTTTCTAACTTTATGATATATTTGTTCACGTTTTTTGCTTGTGTTCCTATTGGGTCCCCCCCCCATCATTTGTATGAGTTCTTTATATATTTTATCTTTTAAAGATTTTTTATTTATTTGTCAGAAAGAGGGAGAGAAAACACAAGCAGTGGGAGCAGCAGGTAGAAGCAGAAGCAGGCTCCCGCTGAGCAAGGAGCCGATGTGGTACTCCATCCACATCGATGAGGATGAGTGGACTAAAGGCAGATGCTTACCCAACTGAGCCATCCAGGCATCCCTCAATTATTTATATATTTTAAATGCAGATCCTTTGATGTGTGTATTTCAAGTTATTATCTCTCCTCTGACTTACATTTTACTTTTTTTTTTTTTTTAAAGATTTTATTTATTTATTTGACAGAGAGAGATCACAAGCAGGCAGAGAGGCAGGTAGAGAGAGAGGAGGAAGCAGGCTCCCTGCTGAGCAGAGAGCCCGATGCGGGGCTCGATCCCAGGACCCTGAGATCATGACCTGAGCCGAAGGCAGCGGCTTAACCCACTGAGCCACCCAGGCGCCCCTACATTTTACTTTTTTGAAGCTATCTTTTGATAATGCCTGTGGTCATTATCTTATGTTCAATGCTATGGAATTTATCAACAGTTAATCCTTTTTGTTTTCTGCTTTTGAAATCTTCCCTTACCCCAGTGAAATGCTGATGTTCTCTTATGCTCCCTTCTAAAAGCTTTATTTTTTGTCTGAAATTGATTCGTTGTGTATTATGTGTAGTAGGAAGCAAGTTATTTCCCTCACACATACTTACTCATGTCAGTTGCATTTATTGCAAAGACCATCCTTCCTCTACTTCTCTATGGTTATAAATCAAGCATCTTTCTAGGTTTTCTATTTTGTTCCATTTGTCTTTTTGCCTGTTTCGGTGCCAGTCCCACACAGTCTTAATTACTGTAGCTTTAGATAAAGTTATAATATCCCAATATCCCATAATATCCCAAGATGAGCAAGTTGGCTCATCTTGTTCCTTTTCAAGGATGTGTCACTGGCTATTCCTGGTCCCTAGCAATTCCACAAACATTTTAGCATCAGCTTGTAAAATTACTTACATACACATGCATTCACATGCACACACACTTGGAATTTGGATTTGGTAGCCATTAACTACAAATTAATTGGGGAGAAATGCTATCTTCACAAAACTAAGTATTTCAGTCTACGAATATTTTCATATCCATTTCTTTGGATCTTTAAAAATTTCTCTCAAAAACAACTTACCCTTTCCTGTGTAAAGGTCTTACACAATTTTTGTAAGATTTATCCATAGGTATTTGAAATTCAATTGTAAATTATATCTTTAAAAAATTCCATCTTAAAATTTTTGCTGGTATAAAGATATTTGTTTTTGTATATTGACCTATTTTCAGTGACTTTGCTAATGCTAATAATTTTTAGACTTTTATTTCCTCTTGGTGTTTATAGACAATGGTATAATATCAACATAAACAGTGATATTATCTGTGAGTGCTAACAGTTTTCTTTGCTACTTACCAATTCTTATACTTTACATCTATTTTTCTTCTTTTTTTAAAAAAGATTTTATTTATTTATCTGAGAGAGAGAGAGAGAGAGAGATATCACTAGTAGGTAGAGAGGCAGGCAGAGAGAGAGGGAGAAGCAGGCTCCCTGCTGAGCAGAGAGCTCGATGTGGGGCTCGATCCCAGGACCCTGAGACCATGACCTGAGCCGAAGGCAGAGGCTTAACCCACTGAGCCACTCAGGTGCCCCTATATCTATTTTTCTTATCTTAGTGCACTAGCTAGGACAACTAGGAGAATGTAAAGAGAAGTGGTAATTGTGAGCATCTTTGCCTTATCCCTAACTATAGGGGGGTTATATCTAATATTTCACCATGAAGTTTGATGTTTGCTATAGGTTTTTAGGGGATACCCTTTGGCTTGAGGAAGTTTCCTTCAAATCTTATTTGTTAAGAGATTTTTTTAATACATGGGAAATGGATTGCTAATGTATCAGTGCTTTTTTTTTAAGATTTTTATTTATTTATTTATTTATTTTTAAAAGATTTTATTTATTTATTTGACAGACAGAGATCACAAAGAAGCAGAGAGAGTAAGGGGGAAGCAGGCTCCGCACTAAGCAGAGAGCCCGATGTGGGGCTTGATCCCAGGACCCCGTGATCATGACCCGAGCCAAAGGCAGAGGCTTTAACCCACTGAGCCACCCAGGCGCCCCTATATCAGTGCTCTTTACATCTTTGTTCATAAGTGACATTGATCCATAGTTTTTCTTTCTTCAACTTTTTCTTTCTGGTTTTGGTAGCAAAGTAAAATGGCCGTCTAAAATGAATTTGAGAACATTCCCTTAAAAAAACTTTTTTTTTGAATACTTTGTATAAAGTTAGGATCATATGTCAGTCGAACATTTGGCAGAAGTTAGCTTTAAAATTTTAGGGCCTTTTTTTTTTTTTAAAGGAAACAAGTTATTATAAACTATTCATTCGATGTATTTAAAGGTTACAGATCAATGCAGGTTTTAAAGATTCTCTTCATTTGGTTTTTGTGAATTATATTCTTTTTAAAAAATATTTTATTTTTGAGTAATCTCTACACCCAATGTGGGGCTCAAACCCACAACCCTGAAATCAAGAGTTGCACGCTCTACCAACTGAGCCTCTTGGTAAAGGTGCCCCTTGGTAAAGTATATTCTCTTTCTTGCTGCCTTGCCTGCCTGCCTTCCTTCTTTCCTTCTTTCCTTCCTTCCTACCTACCTTCCTTCCTTCCTCTCTCCCTCCCTCTCTTTCTTTCTTAAAATATTTTATTTGTTTATTTATTTATTTATTTGAGAGAGAGAGAGAGAGAGAACATGAGCAGGGGAGAGGGAGTAGACTCCCCGCTGAGCAGGGAGCCTGATGCAGAACTGGATCCCAGGACCAGGAGATCATGACCTGAGCTGAAGATAGATGCTTAACTGACTGAGCCACCTAGGTGCCCCAGTAAATTACATCATTATGAAATTGCCCATTTCTGCAAAATTATATATTTTTTAAAATCTTTTTTTATTGTGTTATGTTAGTCACAATACAGTACATCGTTTGTTTTTGATGTACTGTTCCATCATTCATTGTTTGTGTAAAACACCCAGTCCTCCATGCAATCCATACCTTCTTTAATATCCATCACCAGGCTCACCCATCCCCCCACCCCATCCCTTCTAAGACTCTCCATTTGTTTCCTGGAGTCCATAGTCTCCCATGGTTCGTCTCCCACTCCAGTTTCTCCCCCTTCATTGTTTCCTTCTCCTAATGTCCTCCATGCTGTTCCTTATATTTCACAAATAAGTGAAACCATATGATAATTGACTTCTCTGTTTGACTTATTTCACTTAGCATAATCTCCTCCAGTCCCATCCAAGTTGATGCAAAAGTTGGGTATTCATCCTTTCTGATGGCTGAGTAATATTCCATTGTGTATATGGACCACATCTTCTTTATCCATTCATCTGCTGAAGGGTATCTTAGCTCTTTCTACATTTTGGCTATTGTGGACATTGATGTTATGAACATTGGGGTGCATATGGCCCTTCTTTTCACTACATCTGTATCTTTGGGGTAGATACCCAGTAGTGCAATTGCTGGGTCATAGAGTAGCCCTATTTTTAATTTTTTGAGGATCCTCTGTACTGTTTTCCAAAGTGGCTACACCAGTTTGCATTCCCACCAACAGTGTAAGAGGGTTCCCCTTTCTCCACAACTTCTCCAACATCAGTTGTTTCTTACCTTGCCAAATTTTGCCATTCTAATTGGTGTAAGGTGGTATCTTGGTGTGTTTTTGATTTGAACACATTAATGAAACTAGAAGCTGGTTCTTTGAAAGAATTAATAATATTGATAAACCACTGGCCAGACTTATCCAAAAGAAAAGAGAAAAGACCCAAATTAATAAAATTATGAATGAAGGAGGGAATGGAGATCATGACTAACACAAAGGAAAAAGAAACAATCATCAGAAATTATTATTGACAGCTAGATGCCAGTAAGTTTAGCAACCTAGAAGAAATGGATGCATTCCTGGAAACCTATAAACCTCTAAGACTGAAACAGGAAGAACTTGACGACCTGAATAGGCCAATAACTAGTAATGAGATTGAAGCAGTGATCACAAACCTCCCAAGAAACAGGAGTCCAGGGCCTGATGGATTCCCTGGGGGAATTCTACCAAACCTTTTTTTTTAAAGATTTTATTTATTTATTTGACAGACAGAGATAACAAGTAGGCAGAGAGGCAGGCAGAGAGAGAGAGAAGAGGAAGCAGGCTCCCTGCTCCCTGCAGACAGCCCCATGTGGGGCTTGATCCCAGGACTCTGGGATCATGACCTGAGCCGAAGGCAGAGGCTTCAACCCACTGAGCCACCCAGGCGCCCCTCTACCAAATATTTAAAGAAGAAATAATACCTATTCTCCTGAAGCTGTTTCAAAAAATAGAAACAGAAGGAAAACTTCCAGACTCTTTCTATGAAGCCAGCATTACCTTGATCGCCAAACCAGGCAAAGACCTCATCAAAAAGGAGATTTCAGACCAATATCCCTCAAGAATATGGATGCCAAAATTCCCAACAAGATCCTGGCTAATAGGATCCAACAGTACATTAAAAGGATTATCCATCATGACCAGGTGGGATTTATCCCTGGGATGCAAGGGTGGTTCAACATTTGCAAATCAATCAATGTGATGGAACACACAAATAAGAGAAGAGACAAGAGCCACACGGTCCTCTCAATTGATGCAGAAAAAGCATTTGACAAAATACAGCATCCTTTCCTGATTAAAACTCTTCAGAGTATAGGGATAGAGGGAACATTCTTCCACTTCATAAAATCCATCCATGAAAAACCCACAGCAAATATCATTCTCAATGGGAAAAGCTGAGAGCCTTCCCACTGAAATCAGGAACATGACAAGGATGCCCACTCTCACCACAGTTGTTCAAAATAGTCCTAGAAGTCCTAGCAACAGCAATCAGACAACAAAAAGAAGTAAAAGGTATTCAAATTGGGAAAGAAGAAGTCAAACTCTCTCTTTTTGCAGATGACATGATACTGTATGTGGAAAACCCAAAAGTCTCCTCCCCCAAATTACTATAACTCATACAGCAATTCAGTAATGTGGCAGGATACAAAATCAATGCACAGAAATCACTTGCTTTCTTTTACACTAGCAATGAAACTATAGAAAGAGAAATTAGAGAATCAATTCCATTTACAATAGCACTGAAACCATAAGATACCTTTGAATAATCCTAACCAAAGAGGTAAAAGATCTATGCTCTAGGAACTACAAAACACTCATGAAAGAAATTGAAGAAGACACAAAAGTTGGAAAAACATTTTATGCTCATGGATCGGAAGAATAACCATCGTTAAAATGTCTACGCCGCCCAGAGCAATCTATACTTTAATGCCATCCCAATCAAAATAACAACAGCATTTTTCAAAATGCTGGAACAAACAAACCTGAAATTTGTATGGAACCAGAAAAGACCCCAAGTCACCAAGGAAATGTTGGAAAAAACAAACAAACAAACAAAGCTAGGGGCATCATGTTGCCTGTTTCAAGCTATATTACAAAGCTGTGATTACCAAGACAGTATGGTATTGGGACAAAAAGAGACACATAGACCAATGGAACGGAATAGAGAGCCCAAATATGGGCTCTCAATTCTATGGTCAACTAATCTTCAACAAAGAAGGGAAAAATATCCAGTGGAAGAAAGACAGTCTCTTCAATAAATGGTGCTGGGAAAATTGAACAGCTATATACAGAAGAATGAAATTCAACCATTCTCTTACACCATACACAAAGATAAACTCTAAGTGGATGAAAGACCTCAATGGTAAGACAGGAATCCATCAAACTTTAGAGGAGAACATAGGCAGTACCCTCTTTGACCTGGGCCACAGCAACTTTTTCCAAAACTCCTATCTAAAGGCAAGGGAAACAAAAGTGAAAACAAACTTTTGGGAGTTCGTCAAGATAAAAAATCTTCTGCACAGCAAAGGAAATAGTCAACAAAACAAAGGGGCAAACCACAGAATGGGAGAAGACATTTGCAAATAACACTACAGATCAAGGGCTGGTATCCAAGATCTATAAAGAACTTCTCAAACTCAACACCCAAAAAACAGATAATCAAGTCAAAAATGGGCAGAAGACATGAGCAGACCACTTCTCCAAAGAAGACATACAAATGGCTAACAGAGACATGGAAAAATGTTCATTCATCATTAGCCATCAAGAAATCAAACCAAATTATATTTTTATTTTATTTATTTTTAAAAGGATTTTAGTTATTTCTTTGAGAGAGAGACACACAGTGAGAGAGGGAACACAAGTAGGGAGTGGAAGAGGGAGAAGCAGGCTTCTCTACGAGCAGGGAGCCCAGCCCGATGCAGGGCTCGATCCCAGGACCCTGGGATCATGACCTGAGTGGAAGGCAGATGCTTAATGACTGAGCCACCCAGGTGCCCACCAAATTATTTTTTAAATAAATGTGTTCTTTTGATCAATTATCCATTTTAAAATTTATTGGTCTAAAGTTATTCATAGTATTCTCTTATGATTAAGAAAAACTTCTATTGTCTATACTTATCACCCTTTTAAAAATTCTATTATTACTTCTTCTTTTCACTGTGATACAGTTTACATAGCATTGGAATTATCTGTTTCCTGAAGTTTTGGTAAAATTATGTGAAAACATCAGGGTTTGGTGCTCTTTGAGGGAGGGTTGGCCTTTTTACATCTTTCTTTATTTTAATTGCTGTGATTGTTCTGTTTAAACTTTCCTGTCTCTCCTAAGACCAGTTTTGTTAATTTTCATTTTCTGAGAAAATAATCAATTCAAGTATCAAATTTACTTCCATATCACTGGGAAAAGTAGTCTAGGTATGGTTCTTTTAGTTACTCCATGCTAGTGATACCCCATTTTTATTTTTTATGTTATGCATTTGTGCTTCCTCCTATTTTTTCTTGAATAGGTTAGCTAATAACTTACATTTGTTATTTCAGAAAGCTCTTGCATGTATTAATATTCATGTCTTACTTTGTAATTAGTGTATTTATTAATTAGATATTCCTGGCCCTGGATTTATTAAATTCTTTCTTCTGTTTTCCTTACATTTAGTCTATTGGTTGTTTGCCCTAAAGTTTTAAGTTGGATGCTATCTATTGTTTACAGAATGGTTGCCAGAGCTCTAGCCATCTCACTGAATTGTAGACAAGAAGAAGGGAAAGAGCAAGGGACAAAAGGGGAGACCTTTCCCTCAGCGTCATCTTCCTTTAAGGAGCTTTTCTAGATGCTTTATCCAATGACTTGGTTTATATTTCATTGGCTACGCTTATCTTCAAAAGAGGCTGGGAAATGTGGGGTTTTAGCTGGACACATTACCATTAAACAGTACAGGGATCTGGGGCACCTGGCTGGCTTAGTCAGGGAAACGTGTGGCTCTTGATCTTGGGGTTGTAGTTTTGAGCCCTACAGTGGGTGTAGAGATTACTTAAAAATAAAATCTTTAAATAGTGTAGGGATCTATTACTAATAAAGGGATAATAGATATGGGTAGGTAATCTGTCACATAGTTTTATATTTTTGAAGTTCAATTAACTCTGCTAAGTCTTTATCTTGGTATGAACTGTACAGTGTTACTTCTTTTACAGACACACGGTGTATTTCTTTCTCAAATCACTTTCCTCTTGACTTATAGGTTATTCTTGTCTGGGAATTTGGTTCTACCTTAAAACTTTTAACACTAAGAGGGGTGCCTGAGTGGCTTCATCAGCTAAGCATCTAACTCTTGATTTTGGCTCAGGTCATGATCTCAGTCATGAGATTGAGCCCAGCATGGAGCCTGCTTAAGATTCTCTCTCTCCCTCTTCCTCTGGCCTCCTCTGCTACCAAAAAACAAAACAAAACAAAACAAAAACAAATAACCCCCCCCAAAAAAACAACAAAAAAAAACCCCTTTGGTCATAATTATTATTGTCTTAACAATGTTGGTGTTTGTTTAGATATGCTCACTATTCCTTTTCTCCATGCAGATGTTCACTTTGGACTCATTTTATCTTCCTGAGGTATACCTTTCAGAAGTTCTTTCAGTGAGGTTCTGTTCATTGGAAAGCCTGTCCAGTTTTTGTTGTGTAGAGATGTCTTAATTTAAAAATTTTTTATAAGATTTTGTCTATCTATCTATCTATCATCTATCTATCTATGTAGAGCATGAGTTGGGGAGGGAAAAGGGAGAGAGAGAATCTTAAGCAGACTGCACAGAGTGCAAGCCTGACATGGGGCTCGATCTCACCACTCTGAGATCATGACCTGAGCCAAAATCAAGAAGCAGACACCCAACTGACTGAGCCACCCAGGCACCCCAGAAATGTTTTTATTTCACCCTTATTATTGAAAGATAGTTTTGCTGGGTCTAGAACTCTAGGCTGAATTTTACTTTCTCTAATCACTTTGCAGGTAATACTCTCGTGCATTGTGGTCTTATTGTTGCTATTGAGAATTCAGCTATCAATTTAATTGGCAGTCCTTTGTGGGTGATCTTTCTTTTCTGGATGCTTTTTACATGTTTGGGGTTTGTGTGTGTGTGTGTGTTCAGCAGTTTGACCATGATGTATTGAGGAGTGCACTTCTTTTTACTTAGCCACTTAGCCAGCTTGGGAATTTGCAAGACTTCCTGTGTCTCTTATTTTAGGTGTTTCATAGTAATTATTTCTTCGAGTATTGCCTTTTCCCATTCTGGCCTTTCCTTCTATATACCAAATTAGTTTTATACTGGATATTCTCCCTCTGTCCTATGTGGTTGTTAAATTATTTTTCATAGTTTTTATCTTTTTGTCATCTTTTAGCTTTTTCCTTTAGTTTGCTGGTTATCTTTCCAGATGAATCTATTTAATCTATTCCTTGTCTTTCTTTCTCTCTCTCTTTCTTTTAAGATTTATTTATTTATGTATTTGACAAAGAGAGAGAGAGACAGAGACAGAGAGACAGAGAGACCAAGAGAGGGAATACAAGCAGGGGGAGTGGGAGACAGAGAAGCAGGCTTCCCATGGAGCAGGGAGACTGATGGCGGGCTCGATGCCAGGACCCTGGGATCATGACCCTAGCTGAAGGCAGACACTTAACGACAGAGCCACTCAGGCAGCCCTATTCCTTGTCTTTCTAATTGCATTTATGGTTCTTCCCTCTGAAGTTCTTAGTTATTTTTAAAATCAGACCATCTAATTTTTTAAATTAATTTTTTAAATAAACATATAATGTATTTTTATCCCCAGGGGTACAGGTCTATGAATCGCCAGGTTTACACTCTTCACAGCACTCACCATAGCACATACCCTCCCCAATGTCCATTACCCCCCCCGAACCCCCTCCCCCCAGCAACCCTCAGTTTGTTTTGTGAGAGTAAGAGTCACTTATGGTTTGTCTCCCTCCCAATCCCATCTTGTTTCATTTATTCTTTTCCTACCCCCCACATTGCATCTCCACTTCCTCATATCAGGGAGATCATATGATAGTTGTCTTTCTCTGATTGACTTATTTCGTTAAGCATAATACCCTCTAGTTCCATCCATGTAGTGGCAAATGGCAAGATTTCATTTCTTTTGATGGCTGCATAGTATTCCATTATATATATATATATATATATATATATATATATATATATATATAT
>NW_019154093.1:13297737-13335616 GCF_002288905.1 Enhydra lutris kenyoni
TACCACATCTTCTTTATCCATTCATCTGTTGATGGACATCTAGGTTCCTTCCATAGTTTGGCTATTGTGGACATTGGTGCTATTAACATTCGGGTGCATGTGCCCCTTCAGATCACTACGTTTGTATCTTTAGGGTAAATACCCAGTAGTGCAATTGCTGGGTCATAGGGTAGCTCTATTTTCAACTTTTTGAGGAACCTCCATGCTGTTTTCCAGAGTGGTTGCACCAGCTTGCATTCCCACCAAGAGTGTAGGACGGTTCCCCTTTCTCCGCATCCTTGCCATCATCTGTCATTTTCTGACTTGTTAATTTTAGCCATTCTGACTGGTGTGAGGTGGTATCTCATTGTGGTTTTGATTTGTATTTCTCTGATGCCGAGTGATGTGGAGCACTTTTTCATGTGTCTGTTGGCCATCTGGATGTCTTCTTTGCAGAAATGTCTGTTCATGTCCTCTGCCCATTTCTTGATTGGATTATTTGTTCTTTGGGTGTTGAGTTTGCTAAGTTCTTTATAGATTTTGGACACTAGCCCTTTATCTGATATGTCGTTTGCAAATATCTTCTCCCATTCTGTCAGTTGTCTTTTGGTTTTGTTAACTGTTTCCTTTGCTGTGCAAATGCTTTTGATCTTGATGAAATCCCAATAGTTCATTTTTGCCCTAGCTTCCCTTGCCTTTGGCGATGTTCCCAGGAAGAAGTTGCTGTGGCTGAGGTGAAAGAGGTTGCTGACTGTGTTGTCCTCAAGGATTTTGACGGATTCCTTTCTCACATTGAGGTCCTTCATCCCTTTTGAGTCTATTTTCATGTGTGGTGTAAGGAAATGGTCCAATTTCATTTTTCTGCCTGTGGCTGTCCAATTTTCCCAACACCATTTATTGAAGAGGCTGTCTTTTTTCCATTGGACATTCTTTCCTCCTTTGTTGAAGATTAGTTGACCATAGAGTTGAGGGTCTATTTCTGGGCTCTCTATTCTGTTCCATTGATCTATGTGTCTGTTTTTGTGCCAGTACCATACTGTCTTGATGATGACAGCTTTGTAATAGAGCTTGAAGTCTGGAATTGTGATACCACCAACTTTGGCTTTCTTTTTCAATATTCCTTTGGTTATTTGAGGTCTTTTCTGGTTCCATATAAATTTTAGGATTATTTGTTCCATTTCTTTGAAAAAAAATGGATGGGATTTTGATAGGGATTGCATTAAATGTGTAGATTGCTTTAGGTAGCATACACATTTACACAATATTTATTCTTCCAATCCAGGAGCATGGAACATTTTCCCATTTCCTTGTGTCTTCCTCGATTTCTTTCATGAGTACTTTATAGTTTTCTGAGTATAGATTCTTTGCCTCTTTGGTTAGGTTTATTCCTAGATATCTTATGGTTTTGGGTGCAACTGTAAATGGGATTGACTCCTTAATTTCTCTTTCTTCTGTCTTGTTGTTGGTGTAGAGAAATGCAACTGATTTCTGTGCATTGATTTTATATCCTGACACTTTACTGAATTCCTGTACAAATTCTAGCAGTTTTGGAGTGGAGCCTTTTGGGTTTTCCACATATAGTATCATATCATCTGCAAAGAGTGATAGTTTGACTTCTTTCCCGATTTGGATGCCTTTAATTTCTTTTTGTTGTCTGATTGATGAGGCTAGGACTTCTAGTACTATGTTGAATAGCAGTGGTGATAATGGACATCCCTGCCATGTTCCTGACCTTAGCGGAAAAGGTTTCAGTTTTTCTCCATTGAGAATGATATTTGCGGTGGTTTTTTTCATAGATGGCTTTGATAATATTGAGGTATGTGCCCTCTATTCCTACACTTTGAAGAGTTTTGTCAGGAAGGGATGCTGTACTTTGTCAAATGCTTTTTCAGCATCTATTGAGAGTATCATATGGTTCTTGTTCTTTCGTTTATTAATGTATTGTATCACATTGATTGATTTGCGGATGTTGAACCAACCTTGCAGCCCTGGAATAAATCCCACTTGGTCGTGGTGAATAATCCTTTTAATGTACTGTTGGATCCTATTGGCTAGTATTTTGGTGAGAATATTTGCATCTGTGTTCATCAAGGATATTGGTCTGTAATTCTCTTTTTTGATGGGATCCTTGTCTGATTTTGGGATCAAGGTGATGTTGGCCTCATAAAATGAGTTTGGAAGTTTTCCTTCCATTTCCATTTTTTGGAACAGTTTCAGGAGAATAGGTATTAATTCTTCTTTAAATGTTTGGTAGAATTCCCCTGGGAAGCCGTCTGGCCCTGGGCTTTTGTTTGTTTGGAGATTTTTGATGACTGTTTCAATCTCCTTATTGGTTATAGGTCTGTTCAGGTTTTCTATTTCTTCTTGGTTCAGTTGTGGTAGTTTATTTGTCTCTAGGAATGCATCCATTTCTTCCAGATTGTCAAATTTGTTGGCATAGAGTTGTTCATAATATGCTCTTGTAATTATTTGTATTTCTTTGGTGTTGGTTGTGATCTCTCCTCTTTCATTCATGATTTTATTTATTTGGGTTCTTTCTCTTTTCTTTTTGATAAGTCTGGCCAGGGGTTTATTAATCTTATTAATTCTTTCAGAGAACCAGCTCCTAGTTTCATTGATTTGTTCTATTGTTTTTTTGGTTTCTATTTCATTGATTTCTGCTCTGATCTTTATGATTTCTCTTCTCCTGCTGGGTTTAGGCTTTCTTTCTTGTTCTTTCTCCAGCTCCTTTAGGTGTAGGGTTAGGTTGTATATTTGAAACCTTTCTTGTTTCTTGAGAAAGGCTTGTACTGCTATATATTTTCCTCTCAGGACGCCTTTGCTGTGTCCCACAGATTTTGAACCATTGTGTTTTCATTATCATTTGTTTCCATGAATTTTTTCAATTCTTCTTTAATTTCTTGGTTGACCCATTCATTCTTTAGAAGGATGCTGTTTAGTCTCCATGTATTTGGGTTCTTTCCAAATTTCCTCTTGTGATTGAGTTCTAGCTTCAGAGAATTGTGGTCTGAAAATATGGAGGGAATGATCCCAATCTTTTGATACCAGTTGAGACCTGATTTATGACCCAGGATGTGATCTATTCTGGAGAATATTCCATGTGCACTAGAGAAGAATGTGTGTTCTGTTGCTTTGGGATGAAATGTTCTGAATATATCTGTGATGTCCTTCTGGTCCAGTGTGTCATTTAGGGCCTTTATTTCCTTGTTGATCTTTTGCTTGGATGATCTGTCCATTTCCGTGAGGGGAGTGTTAAAGTCCCCTACTATTTTTGTATTATTGTCAATGTGTTTCTTTGATTTTGTTATTAATTGGTTTATATAGTTGGCTGCTCCCATGTCAGGGGCATAGATATTTAAAATTGTTAGATCTTCTTGTTGTAGAGACCCTTTGAGTATGCTAAAGTGTCCTTCCTCCTCTCTTATTATAGTCTTTGGCTTAAAGTCTAATTGATCTGATATAAGGATTGCCACCCCAGCCTTCTTCTGATGTCCATTAGCATGGTAAATTGTTTTCCACCCCCTCACTTTAAATCGGAGGTGTCTTCGGGTCTAAAATGAGTTTCTTGTAGGCAGCATATTGATGGGTTTTGTTTTTTTATCCATTCTGATACCCTGTGTCTTTTGATTGGGGCATTTAACCCATTAACATTCAGGTTAACTATTGAGAGATATGAGTTTAGTGACATTGTATTGCCTATAAGTGATTGTTCCTGTATATTGTCTCTGTTCCTTTCTGATCTACTACTTTTAGGGCCTCTCTTTGCTTAGAAGACCCCTTTCAAGATTTTCTGTAGAGCTGGTTTGGTGTTTGCAAATTCTTTCAATTTTTGTTTGTCCTGGAAGCTTTTTTTTTTTTTAATTTTTAAAATTTATTTTCCGTGTAACAGTATTCATTGTTTTTGCACCACACCCAGTGCTCCATGCAATACGTGCCCTCTCCAATACCCACAACCTGGTTCCCCAACCTCCCACCCCCCCGCCCCTTCAGAACCCTCAGATTGTTTTTCAGAGTCCATAGTCTCTCATGGTTCACCTCCCCTGCCAATTTTCCTCAACTCCCTTCTCCTGTCTAACTCCCCTTGCCCTACATGCTATTTGTTATGCTCCACAAATAAGTGAAACCATATGATAATTGACTCTCAATGTTTCAAAGTATAGGGATAGAGGGAACATTCCTGAACTTCATAAAATCTATCTATGAAAGACCCACAGCAAATATCATCCTCAATGGGAAAAAGCTTGCAGCCTTCCTGTTGAGATCAGGAACACGACAAGGATGCCCACTCTCACCACTCTTGTTCAACATAGTATTAGAAGTCCTAGCAACAGCAATCAGACAACAAAGAGAAATAAAAGGTATCCAAATTGGCAACGAAGAAGTCAAACTCTCTCTCTTCGCAGATGACATGATTCTTTATATGGAAAACCCAAAAGACTCCACCCCCAAACTACTAGAACTCATACAACAATTCAGCAACGTGGCAGGATACAAAGCCAATGTACAGAAATCAGTGGCTTTCTTATACACTAACAATGAAAATACAGAAAGGGAAATTAGAGAATCGATTCCATTTACTATAGCACCAAGAACCATAAGATACCTGGGAATAAACCTAACCAAAGAGGTAAAGGATCTGTACTCGAGGAACTACAGAACACTCATGAAAGAAATTGAAGAAGACACAAAAAGACGGAAGACTATTCCATGCTCTTGGATCAGAAGAATAAACATTGTTAAAATGTCTATACTGCCTAGAGCAATCTATACTTTTAATGTCATTCCGATAAAAATTCCACTGGTATTTTTCAAAGAGCTGGAGCAAATAATCCAAAAATTTGTATGGAATCAGAAGAGACCCCGAATCGCTAAGGAAATGTTGAAAAACAAAAAAAACTGGGAGCATCACGTTACCTGATTTCAAGCTTTACTACAAAGCTGTGATCACCAAGACAGCATGGTACTGGCATAAAAACAGACACATAGACCAGTGGAACAGAGTAGAGAGCCCAGATATGGACCCTCAACTCTATGGTCAAATAATCTTTGACAAAACAGGGAAAAATATACAGTGGAAAAAAGACAGTCTCTTCAATAAATGGTGCTGGGAAAACTGGACAGCTATATGTAGAAGAATGAAACTCGACCATTCTCTTACACCATACACAAAGATAAACTCAAAATGGATAAAAGACCTCAATGTGAGACAGGAATCCATCAGAATCCTAGAGGAGAATATAGGCAGTAACCTCTTCGATATCAGCCACAGCAACTTCTTTCAAGATACGTCTCCAAAGGCAAAGGAAACAAAAACAAAAATGAACATTTGGGACGTCATCAAAATCAAAAGCTTCTGCACAGCAAAGGAAACAGTCAACAAAACAAAGAGGCAACCCTTGGAATGGGAGAAGATATTTGCAAATGACAGTACAGACAAAAGGTTGATATCCTAGAAGCTTTTTAATCTCTCCTTCTATTTTCAATGATAGTCTAGCTGGGTATAGTATTCTTGGCTGCATGTTTTTCTCGTTTAGTGCTCTGAATATATCATGCCAGTTCTTTCTGGCCTGCCAGGTCTCTGTGGATAAGTCCGCTGCCAATCTAATATTTTTACCATTGTATGTTACAGACTTCTTTTCCCGGGCTGCTTTCAGGATTTTCTCTTTGTCGCTAAGACTTGTAAATTTTACTATTAGGTGATGGGGTGTGGACCTATTCTTATTGATTTTGAGGGGGGTTCTCTGCACCTCCTGGATTTTGATGCTTGTTCCCTATGCTATATTAGGGAAATTCTCTACAATAATTCTGCTCCCCTCTCTCTTTCTTCTTCTTCTGGAATCCCAATTATTCTAATGTTGTTTTGTCTTACGGTGTCACTTATCTCTCGAATTCTCCCCTCGTGGTCCAGTATTTATTTGTCTCTCTTTTGCTCAGCTTCTTTATTCTCTGTCATTTGGTCTTCTATATCACTAATTCTTTCTTCTGCCTCATTTGTCCTAGCAGTAAGAGCCTCCATTTTTGATTGCACCTCATTAATAGCTTTTTTTATTTCAACTTGGTTAGATTTTAGTTCTTTTATTTCTCCAGAAAGGGCTTTTATCTCTCCAGAGAGGGTTTCCTCTAATATCTTCCATGCCTTTTTCGAGCCTGGCTAGAACCTTGAGAATCGTCATTCTGAACTCTAGATCTGACATATTACCAATGTCCATATTGATTAGGTCCCTAGCCTTCGGTACTGCCTCTTGTTCTTTTTTTTGTGGTGAGTTTTTTCGCCTTGTCATTTTGTCCAGATAAGAATATATGAAGGAGCAAATAAAATACTAAAAGGGTGGCAAAGACCCCAGGAAAATGTGTGTTAACCAAATCAGAAGAGACCCCAAATGATGGGGGGAGAAAGTGGATAAAAAGAAGTTCAGAAAGGGGGCACCTGGGTGTCTCAGTGGGTTAAGCCTCGCCCTTCAGCTCGGGTCATGGTCTCAGGGTCCTGGGATCAAGTCCCACATTGGGCTCTCTGCTCTTCAGGGAGCCTGCTTTCTCCTCTCTCTCTCTCTGCTTGCCTCTCTGCCCACTTGTGATCTCTCTCTGTCAAATAAATAAAATCTTTAAAAAAAAAGAAGTTCAGAAAAAAAAATTTAAAAAAAAGAAAACAAATTTTAAAAAATATAAAAAAGAAAAAATATATTTATTAGACTGGTGAATAGAACAGGGTCACCCACTTAATTTTGGGAGTATTTTGGTCTCTTAGAAGAAACTACCTCCCAAAATTTTAAAAAATAAAAAACTTATATAAGGGCAAACACAATGAAGGGATGGAATATGCCTATAAAGATGTTTTTAATTTCTAAAAAAGGAGTTGATAAAGTAAGTTGGTTGGGAGAATAAAGAAAAAGAAAGTGGAGAGATTTTGCTCAGGCTGGAGACTAGAACAAGCCCGGAGCTAGATTTAGGGTATATTTTGATCTATTAGAAGAAGTTGTACCCCAAATTTTTTAGAAGAAAAAACCCTATGTCTATACAAAAAATAAAGTTAGATACAATGAAGGATAAAATATGACTATAATAATGAAGGTTCAAAAAAGATTATTATTATTTTTTTTATGAAAGATATTGTTAAGATAAACTAGTTAAAAAACGTTAAAAGAGGAAAGGGTAAAAGTTAAAAAAAATTTAGACGAAGAAAAAAAAATTTAAAAAAATTTAAATTAACTGCAAGACTAAAGAATCATGGGGAGAAAGCCATGAATTCTATGCTTTGCTTTCTCCTCCTCTGGAATTCCGCTGTTCTCCTTGGTAAGTGAACTTGGTCTTGGCTGGATTTCTTGTTGATCTTCTCGGGGAGGGGGCTGTTGTAGTGATTCTCAAGTGTCTTTGCCCCAGGAATTGCACCACCCTTACCAGGGGCCAGGCTAAGTAATCTGCTTGGGTTCGCTTTCGAGAGCTTTTGTTCCCTGAATGCTTTCCATAGAGTTCCAGAGGACGGAATGAAAATGGCGGCCTCCCAATCTCTGGCCCAGAGGAGCAGAGAGCTCGGGGCCCCACTCCTGAGTGCGCCCTCAGAGAAAAGTGCTCAATCCCTCCCATCTCCCTGGCCTCTGGCTGCTCTAGCTGCGCACCGAGTTCACCCAGCCTGAGACCAGTTCAAGGTAACCCCAAGCTGAGAGCTCACTCCTTGGCTCTGTCCTGTAGCTGGCTTCCCCGCTCTAATACCTGCGAGCTCTGCGACACTTAGACACGCCCATCCTTCTGTGACCCCGTGGGACCTGGGGTCACACAGACCCCACGTGGGCTTCACCCCGGTTTAGTCTCTGGAGCAATGTCCCTCAGTGGAGCAAACTTTTAAAAGTCCTGATTTTGTGCTCCATTGCTCTGCTGCTTGCCAGGAGCCGGCCCCTCCCCCTGCAGTCTATCTTCCTGTCGCTTTGGATTCACTTCTCTGCGGTCCTACCTTTCAGAAAGTGGTTGATTTTCTGTTTCTAGAATTGTTGCTCTTCTTCTCTTCGGTCTCCTTTTAGATTTGTAGGTGTTCGCAATGGATTGATAAGCTATCTAGCTGATCTCCTGCTACCTGATGTAGTCTTAGCCGGCTACTTCTCCACCATCTTGACTCCTCCCACCAGACCATCGAATTTTTTATATTCTCTTTCCCTTGATCATGCTTTTAGTTCCTCTGAGCTTTTCAGTTTTCCTATTTTAAAAATTGGGGTTGGGCTCCATGTATTTTAAGGACACTTTCAATCCATAAACACTCCCTGCCTTCCTCTTGGGTGGAGTGTGGCATGCTGATGGTGATCGGCTTTTAGGTTAGAGCTCTTCTGTTGAAATACCCTTCTCTTTTGGGTATTTCAGGATGCCAAGTTTGGTCTAGAAGTCCTACTCTGGTGCCACCTCCCATTAGGGACCCAGCATTTCCATTGCACTGGCTAAGCCTGAAAATCTTCAGTCCCATCTGCTTGCTAAGTGCAGAACAACCTTGGGGGCAGTAGCTGACTCACTTCTCCACTTCCATACCCATGGGGCATCATGATGGGGACCATTTCTAATGAAAGCAATTTTCCAATCTTCGCAGGTACACAGATGAACATACTTCCCAAAGTCAATTTGCACCTCCTTCCAGTATCACCAGAGAGCTTGTTTCCTTCTTCTCTAGTCTTGGAGAGATGGTCAAGGCCATACCCCTTGTATTGAAGAGAAACTCTTCAGACAGTTAGAGGATCAAGGAAGAAGCAGCATTCTGATTCTTTTGAGTTAAGTGGCTTCAAAGACAGTATTAAGTCTGGCTCTGGTTTGTACTGGCTCACATTTTATTACAGGGGATCTGGGCAATCTTTTGATTTAATTTACCTATCAGACTAAAACTTTAAATTTGTGTGGACATACAGGGCACCAAAGAGAAATGTCTATTTATGCAATTTAGAACAAAATAACTTTTCTTTTTTTTAAACAGTTTTTTTGGAGATACAATCCACATACCATACATTCACCCATTTAGGTATATAATTCAATGGTTTCTAGTATAGTCATCTATTCAACCTCACTGTAGTCAGTTTTCATTTTCATTACCTTAAGAAAACCTTTACCTTTAAGCTATTAATTCCCTCCCATCCTCCCTCCCAATCAAGCAACCACTGATTTGCTTTCCATCTCATAAATTTCCTTCTTTGGACATTACATATACATGGAATCATAATATGTGGTCTTTTGTTACTGGCTTCGTTCACTTAGCATAATGCTTTAGTGGTTCATGTTCTAGTTGTCAGTATTTCATTCTTTTTGTATGACTGAATAATATTCCATTGTATAACTGCTAAACATTTATCCATTTGTCAGTTCATGGACATTTGAGAGGTTTCTATCTTTTGGTTATTTATTTATTTATTTATATATTTTTAAGATTTTGTTTTTATTTATTTGACAGACAGGGATCACAAGTAGGCAGAGAGGCAGGCAGAGGGAGAGAGGAGGAAGCAGGCTCCCTGCTAAGCAGAGAGCCCGATGCAGAGCTCAATCCCAGGACCCTGGGTTCATGACCCAAGCCGAAGGCAGAGGCTTTAACCCACTGAGCCACCCAGGCACCCCTATTTATTTATTTTTAAATTTTTAAATGTTTATTAGAGAGAGAGAGAGAGATCGATCCAGCCCAAGTGGAGGAGGGGGCAGAAGGAGAAAAAGAATCCTAAGCAGGCTCCATGCTGGGCTTGGAGCCTGACATGGGGCTCAATCTTGCAGCCCTGAGATCATGACCTGAGCCAAAATAAAGAGTTAGATGTCCAACCGACAGAACCACCCAGTCAATCCTACTTTTGGCTAGTATGAATATAATGCTGCTGTAAACATTCAAGTACAAGTTTTTATGTGCACGCATATTTTCATTTCTTACCCTCAGAATAGAATTTTGAGTTGTATGGAAACTATGTTTGGTCATTTGAGGAACTTCTAGAAAAATAACTTTTCTAGCTCTTAATTCTTTCATTTGTAAAATGGAAATGATAATGGTGTCTACTTCATAGAGGGTTTTTTGGCTTTGTTTTGTTTGTTTTTGAGTGGGGATTCAGTTAGAATATGAATGTATGGTTCTAGCTCAGTACCTGCAAGTGGAGACTGAGTAGTGAAGGCTATTCTTATTATCATCTGGTCTGAACTCTTCCACTTGCATACTGGGTCCATCTCACGCTTGGGGCCTGAATTCCTTGTCTGTCAAAGGATGACTAACATTCAGTGATGAATACAAAATGGCTCAGAAAATGAAGTTGTAGAGGGGCTGAGTTGTTGCTCCTGGCAGGGTCCACTTCCTCTTCCTTCTCTGCCCCTCCTGCTTCACCCTTTTTCCTGGGGCTGATTAGTGGGTTCTTGGCATCCAAGGGGCCCAGCTCCAAGTTCCAGCCCTGATTCTTTATCAGAGTTCTGGAACCTGATCCTTGATGTCCTTATAGGTTCTAAGAAGATGTCTGTGGGCAGAAGGAGAAGATGTCATGCCCAAGGACTCCCAAGTGAGGTTTAGTTCAAGGTGCTCCATGCTCCCAAGTGAGCTTCAGCCTGGAATGATCAGAAGTTAGACCTCCAGATAGATTGTGTGGCTGGTGCATTTTGGGGAGGTACGGGGCGTGCTTTCACCTCTTAATAGTTATTGAGTCATTATCAACTGCTCAAACCTTCTGTTAAGGTTTATGTTACATATACTGTTATATGTGCTCACACTTCTATAGTGTTCTCAGATTTTGATACATAAGATAAAAAAGTGGCTTACTACAATTTGAAGCAGAGATCTGTAGAGAGGCTGTTGATTTTATGAGCTGTAACACCATTCTTTTTTCCCTTTTCAAGAAAGCATGTAGGAAAGGAAATAAGGGAGTGTCACATTCTAGGAATAATGTATCACCCAGAGAGGTGGTCCATTATACCCACACTCTTCTAGGCCTTCGTGGAACTCCTGCCACCTTGCCTTCTTCAGCGTCTGTTGGTCTGGATTTTGCCCCATCTCCTTCAGGCCAGTCATTCCTCTCTCTGCTAGACCAGCAACGTTGTGTTGTGGAAGGAGCTAGACTTCTGAGTCAGGCAGCCCTGGCTGCAAATCCTCTCTGCACCGGTCACGGTCAAACCTTCAGCAAGTCCCTCAGCCCTGCTAAACCTCAGTGTCCTCATCTTTAAATTGGGAATAACTCCTCTCTCAGAGCATTAGAGTGCAAGGACTTACTGCATGTGCTCTGTACACAGACCCTCCAGGTGCCTTTCAAGCACAATCTCTAATCCCTTCACCCGTGATGTGGCGGGTGCTGTCCTTGTTGACCGGTTGAGGCTTAGAGTATTCAATAGCTAATGTAGTAGCGGTGTTCTGTGCCCCATCATCAGTTTGGGCCTTACCTTGACTTCTGTCTTATGGTTGCCAGCATCAACACTTATTCCCTATGCCTGGGGAACCCAGCACAGTAAGGTTTGAGGGAAGGCAGTGCCTCCCCTCCCACCTCAAAAGACAGAGTGGTGTTGGCTGCTTGCTCTCCCTGACCCCCAGGCAGGGAGTGAGCACTGCCCTCAACTCAGCCAATTGGATGCTCCCATCTAGTACTTTGAGTCTGAGGGAAATGACACAAAGAAGCAGTGGACAGTTGAGAATTCATTCTGACAGCAACAGGTCAAGTTCCTCTTCAACTTAAGTCACTCAGACTTGGTTTCTATTGTTTGTCATCAAGAACTCTGCATAGCAGCTGTGTGTTCCCAAAGATAGTCCTCTGGTATTTCTGAACCTTTTCGTTTTCTGCCTAATGCTCCCTTCCAAATCCTGGGAGTCATTTGCCTCTGCTTTGTGCCAATGTTGGCTAGAAATGCCAGGAGGCACTCACCTGGCCCTGGAGAGCTTCCCGCAGACATTTCCTCTTTCCAAACCAGTGTTGTTACTGGATTGACCCTTGTGGTTCTTACGATTAAAAGGCAACTTTCAGTAATGAGCATCAGGAAATTATTGAAAAAATGAAGATTTATTTCTTATAAGACCTGGGAATTACACAGCACACCTGGGTCCACATAGGAAAGTTGCAGGTAGAGGGAACACATGGGCCTGGAGTTCTGTTTTTATTGGGGTTGAGGGTGGGGAAACTAGGTTTTATAGGTATACTCTTTTTTTGTGAATTTAAAACAGAAGAGCAGGAATTTAAAGCTTAGGAAGATGAAAGACACGTGGCCCAAATGGTCAGTTATCAAACTCAATGGAGATCTCTGAAACAAAGGAGGTAGTCTGGTTCTTTATCTAGCGTGGCTATCTGCAGCATCTTTTAGCCCAACCATGGGGTCTGGAGGAGTTGCCATTTGTAGTGTACATCTGTTGTTTTTACCTGCCCCAAATACTCTTCTTAAGAGATGGTCCTTTCTCCTCCTCCACTGGTGGCTGGGGCTGCCAGTCACAAGACAAACACCAAGGAGTGGGCTCCTGATCCAGCAGGTGGACAGGTAATGTGAAAATACTTTTAAAAAATGCATTGGGAGGCTATCAGGCACTTGAAAAAATGTTCATCATCACTAGCCATCAGGGAGATTCAAATTAAAACCACATTGAGATACCACCTTACACCAGTTAGAATGGCCAAAATTAGCAAGACAGGAAACAACATGTGTTGGAGAGGATGTGGAGAAAGGGGAACCCTCTTACACTGTTGGTGGGAATACAAGTTGGTACAGCCACTTTGGAAAACAGTGTGGAGATTCCTTAAGAAATTAAAAATAGAGCTTCCCTATGACCCTGCAATTGCACTACTGGGTATTTACCCCAAAGATACAGATGTAGTGAAAAGAAGGGCCATCTGTACCCCAATGTTTATAGCAGCAATGGCCACAGTCGCCAAACTGTGGAAAGAACCAAGATGCCCTTCAACGGACAAATGGATAAGGAAGATGTGGTCCATATACCCTATGGAGTATTATGCCTCCATCAGAAAGGATGAATACCCAATTTTGTATCAACATGGACAGGACTGTAAGACATTATGTTGAGTGAAATAAGTCAAGCAGAGAGAGTCAATTATCGTATGGTTTCACTTATTTGTGGAGCATAACAAATAACATGGAGGACATGGGGAGATGGAGAGGAGAAGGGAGTTGAGGGAAATTGGAAGGGGAGGTGAACCATGAGAGACTATGGACTCTGAAAAACAATCTGAGGGTTTTGAAGGGGCGGGAGGTGGGAGGTTGGGGGAGCCAGGTGGTGGGTATTACGGAGGGCACGTATTGCATGGAGTACTGGGTGTGGTGCATAAACAATGAATTGTTACACTGAAAAGAAATAAATTTAAAAAAATGCATTGGGAGAGAAGAGCCCGTTCTTTCCCCTTGGATGACAACCTATGAAGATACAACCTTGGAGTTGCTTCTGACCTCCAAATGGATTCAGAACATTTGTTAGCAGAACAAGGAAGGAAGCTATATTAGTTTGCTAGGGCTGCCATAACAAATTACTACACAATCCGATGGCTTAAAACAGCAAAAATTTATTTTCTCACGGTACTCAAAGAAGTTCAAAATCAAGGTGTCACCTGGGTTAGTTCCTTCTGGTAGTTCTGAGGAAGAATCTGTTCCATGCCTCTCTCCTGGCATTTGGAGGTGGCTGGCAATTGTTTGCATTCCTTGTCTTGTAGATGCATCACTTCCACCTGCCTCCATCCTCACATGGCAGTCTTCCTTCCGTGTGTGTCTCTGTCCAAACTTCCTTCTTCTCAGGATACCGTTATTGGATTAGGGTCCACCCTACTACAGTACGGACCTCATCTTAACTTGATTAAATCTGCTAAGACCCCATTTCCAAATAAGATCACATTCACAGGTTTGAGGGGGTGGAAATGAATTTTGGGGGGAACATTATTTAACTCAATACGGAAGCTAAGTTAGCTAAGGGTCAAGAAGCGGAAAGAGAGAGAACCTTAATGACAATGAATTAACCTCTAAACCCAGTCAGCCTGGATGAAGTGAGCTTTACCCTGGACTTTCCAGATAGGTGAGCTAAAACATTTCATTTCCTTTAAGCTAGTCTGAGTTTGGTTTCCAGCACTTGTAACCGAAAAGGCCCTAATATAGGGGTGAGTGAAAAACTGGAATAAAGCCAGCTGGGATTTTAACAATGCAGTAAGAAAATGTGTCTTCTTTCTTTATCCCCTTCCTTCCACGCAATACGCCAGTCTCAAGACATAACATTCCCTGCATCATGCTGGTCTTCAGAGTCTTCCAGGGCCACCGTCGTAGAAATATTCTCCAAGGAGAGGGGTTACCCTTCTACTTACTTCTTCATTTTGCATGATTGGGCCCAGATACCCAAGAAATTGGGATAAAAAATGAGCTGTGTTTGGGACCTGATCATTGGAGGTATGGGGACCCAGGTAGGGTTGGAGGTTGGATTCAACGGCATAACTTTGCTTATTCTTTGTAACTGGCATTCAGCACATTGCCCGATGTATGGTAGACGCAAAATGAATATTTATTGAGAGGGTGAGGGAAAGAGCATATACGTAGTGTTTATGGGGGAAAATTAACCAAAGCATACATGATATGATCCCAGCACTTGGGGCTCTCAGGGTAGATGGGCAGTTAATATGCCCTCACAAAGTAATTGTGTAACAATGTAAGAAGATCCACAGTCCAAACATTTAGGACTCTAAGGAGGAAGGGTGGAGGTTTAAGAGAGAGAAAGATCCCTGGGGTTTGGCTGTGGCTATTAAGAGAGGATTCGGGGAGGGGGAATAAGTTAGCTGGGTCTGGAACGACAGGACTCTTCTATTAAAGAATAGCAGAGGGGAGTATGGAAAATGAGTTTTGTCTCCTCCCAGGGAGATGTGTAGGCTGGACAGGCAGAGGCGGGGAGGGGTGTCTGGTTGGTGATGGGGAGGTAAGAGTGGAGAAGAAAAGTCTATGGGCCAGGAGGTGTCTCTGGGAAGCCAAGATCCTGCTCTTGCAAGCTCAAAAAGAACAGAGAAGAACCCTTAACTCTCCCATCCCTCTAGACTCCATGTTGGGCCAAGATGTGAGGCCCCTAGCTCAGGCACCCAATAATGGGGTTTATGTGCACTATGGGTTTAACACTGCTGCGGTTTGGGGTTTGTTTGTTCCTTTAGAAGCTTCTAGTTGTATATGACAGAAATTTGGGTTTATTGGAGCGTTTCTTTTTTGCTTGTAATCCAAGCTAACAGCTGATGCTAGCTAGTGTTTACCATCCTTGATTTGTTCCTTACGTTCCATATACGCTGACTCCGTTGCTTCCCTCCTTAAGGCCGGGCATGGGAGAGAAACAGGAAAGGGTGTGATTCTTTGTGGACTTGCCAGCTGATTCTTTGGCATTTTTGGATTCTTGCTTGTGGACCAGGGGGATGAATGGTGACCTCTCTCCTGGGTCTCTGCCTCCAGCTCCTACCTCCCAGCACTTTTCCTGCCAGGTTCCCTCAGGGATTTCTTTCTGGGTTAGACCTGGTTCTGGGTGTTAGGGAAGGTCTTCTGCTCTCCCGTGGCCTCCTTATCCACAGCGGCCTGGATATTCCTGGCTGCCCGCAGGCCGGACTTGATGGCAGTGTCTATCCAGCCATGAGGCGTGCAGGTGTGCTCGCCTGCAAAGTGGATGCGGCCCTCGGGCTTGAAGAGCTCCTGTGAATAGTCAATAAATTGGTAGGGTGTGAACTCAGCAAAGGCACCCAAGATGAGGGGGTCCAGAGACCAGCGTTTGGCCGCAGAAGAAGGGCATATACGCTGCAGCTTGTCCTTGGGTATCTGGTGCACAGCCGCCAGGTCCTCCAGGACCACATCCACAATCTGCTCATGTGTTATGGAGGTGAAGAAGAGGGAGTCGTCATCCACAGTGTAGGAGGCCAGCAGGATGCTCTTGCCATTGGGGAAGCTGTGGCTGGGGTAGTAGATATAGCGCGAGGGCCTGTCGGTGATAGAGTACCCACCCCGGATGCCATCCCTCTCCCAGAAGGGCTCCTTACAGGTCAGGATCACCTTGGTGGCACTGGTGTAATGCACCAAGCGGAGTGCTTCCCTCTTGTCTTGGGAGAGCGGTGGCTTAAAGGTGATGAGGCGTGTGGCCTTGGCTGAGGCCGTGATGATGACAAAGTCCGCAGTGAGGTGGTTCAGCACTGAGCCGGGCTTGCCTACCCAGTAGGAAACCCGGACCTTGGACCCATCCCTCACTACCGTCTCCACGCTGGCGCCCAGGCGGATGGTTCCAGGCTTCAGGGTAGCGCCGAGGGCTTTGGGGAGCTGGTCGAAGCCACCAGTGATCTCAGAAAAGCTGCAGGGGTGAGGGGGAGGGCAGATGGTGAGTGTAGGGGCCCTGGGCCTAGAAGGAAACTAGCTGCCTGAAGCCCATGTTGGATGCTTCATATATGTCTCCTTAACTAGTCTCTGGGAGAGAGGAATCATTGCTTAATTTTATACTGTGGGAAACTGATACCTGATGGAGAGGAACTTTCCCAGAATGGCATTCATAGCCTAGACCCACAGCCCATGGATTCAGCTACCATGCAGTCCTGGATCCCAGGAGGAGCCCCACAGACTTGGGTGTGGATTCTGACTCCAGCTTTCACCCATTATGTGAAATTGAGTAAATTATAGAACTCCTTGAGCCTCAGCATCCTTGCCTGTAAAATGGGTCTGAATAATAGTACCAATCTTCCAGGTGATTCAATGGGACTGTTTGTGGAAAGTGTCATTGTGCCTGGCACATAGTGCCTATTCAGGAACCGTAGTTCCATTTCTTTGCTCTGAGGGTTAGAGGAGGGGCAGATTCCAGCCCTGGTCCCAGTTGGCCTTACTTGTTACTTTGGGAGAAGATGACGCTACTCCGCAGGGACTCTAGGAGAGACTTATAGTATCCAGAATCCTCATTCATCACAGTTCCGATCATCTTTACTGCTCCCTCGCTCAGTTTTCCTTCCTTCACCAAGTAAGCCTGTGGGGAGGTGGAAGGTTCAGATGGGGGCACCCAGCATGTAGGAAGGGGCTTCAGCAGGGGTCTAGGGCAGGCGGGGGGCAGCACTGGACTCCAGGAAGGTGAAGTCTTTGGTGGTGGGACGAAAAGGTTCTGGTCATCAGGGGACAACCCCAGGGGGCTAGGCTAGGCACAGACCCCCTTCACCCCTCTCCTGGGATTTATGTGCCTCACGTACCTTGGTGGAGTAAGAATCATAAAAGGACAGCAGTTGGCTGCAGTTGAAATTTTTCAAATTTTCTCTGAGCTGCGAAAGGGGAGAAAGGGGAAGCAGCTTAGATTGAAGCCATAGAACCAGTGGGAGGACTCCGGCATTCTCTGGATATCCCTTTAAAGGGGAGGGGGGGAACACGGAGATAGGGGATGGAAAGACCAGGGAAAGGATGCTTTCAAGATCTCCTAAATGTTCTTTTTTCCTCCCAAGTCTCCCCTTCATTGAAGGACATTTGGAGACTAAAATTTAAGGGGGAGACATTCACTGTAATTCAAGAAGATTGATTCATTACCAAGGATTGGGTTATCTGGTGATTCCCTTTCCTTCTACTGTCACCATCAAGCAGTGAGCCATTGGACCAACAGGGATGGGGAAAAGATGGCATGAGGCACTAGGACAGGGTGGCAGCATTCTTAGGGGACGTTAGAGGAGAGACCCATCACAAGAGTGCTAGATGGGACCAGGTCACTGGGTCTGTCCACTAACTTGCCAGGTGACCTTGGGCCAGAACTTGTTCTTTCCCAACCCTAGTAGGAGTGAGGCAGGAGGCACCTTGGCAATGGACTGGTGGAAGAGCTTTGTAGGGCTTTTGCCCTCCTCTGTTGGGCTCAAGGAATAGCCCAGGATCTCTGGATGGTCCTGGACCTCCTTGCTGCGATGGCGTCGTCCGTTGATGAGGTACCAGGTGTTGCCATCATACTGTATGAACTTGTTCAGCTTCAGGCCAAGCTTCTTGATGTAGGTGTGAATCAGCCTGAAGCAGAAACAGGGATGACATGGCACCTCTCCCAGTGACAACTTGTTCCTGCTGTCCTCACTATAGAAGCTATTTCCAGGGAAACCAGTTCCTTCATGTGCCAAGGGAGCTCAGTCTGTTTCCTCAACTCTAACCCTCCTTCCTCCTGTTGTGGTATTCATTCTCTTCCTTCTGTTTTTGCCCCAAGGAAAATTGCAAGGACAGGGTTTACCCTTTCCCCAAGGAATGCCCTGTAAGAAATCCCCAAGTACGGGATTTAAGTAGAGACCAAGGCCTTTGGTTTCAGACAGTATTTGAAATCCCATCTTCCATTTTTAAGGAAGGTGAGGCCAAATCTAGTTTGGGTTAGTTCCTTTTGTTTTTGTTTTTGGTGGCATTTGGAGGCAAGTCTTGGGTTCAGTTTACACTTAAGGCAAAAAAGTCGTCCTGTCCCATGTATTCAGGTACGTGGGACACTAGGCAAAGGACCTCTTTTGTCTTAGAAACTTCAGAACCAGGGGCTGGATTGTGTTCCAGGATCCAGTTAGAGCGTAGGGGTCGAGCATCTGTTTTTGGGCCAGTTGCCTCCTCGATTTTGAAGAGGAGCTCTGTCACTTTCTCCTAGGAGAACCTTGGGTGAGTCAATTAATAGCTCTGAGCCTAGTTTCTTGATTTGTAACTGGGGAAGATAAGAGGATCAGATGAAATAATGCACCTGTGGCATTCAGCAGGGCACTTGGCACATAGAGGTGCTCAAAAAATGCAGCTGATGGGATTATTAATTATTATTAGTTTGTAGCCTAATGGGGTATAATTGACAATGTAAGAAGCTGTCCATATTCAAAGTACACAATTTGATGAATTAATGGTAACTATTATTATTAGTTTGGGACCTACCACTTTCCGGGCTCTGAGACTCAGTCTTCCCTGTCAAATGGGAGACCGGTGTTTGTCCCAACTTGCATGATTGAACCACAGGAGACAGCGGATCTGAGAAGCTCTGACACAGTGGCCCAGGGTCCCTCACCTCACCTCTCTCACCTCCCCCCTTTCCACCACCTAATTCCTCTTGCTTACCTTTTGCCCATTCCTTCCCTGGGACTTACCTGTGGGACTCTGGGATTCGCATGGGTCCCAGTTCATAGTACCAGCCCTCTTCCTTGTTTCTGATTGTGCTAACTCGACCCCCGATGCGGTTGCTGGATTCCAGGATGGTTACCTGGGATCCAAAGAACATGCTGTTGTTGCCAGCATCATGTTTTCCCTTCTCCCACCCTGTACACCCATCTCCTTCTCGCCATAGGCTCTAGTCCGGAATTCCCAGCAGTGGGTTCCCTGAATGTGCAGGATAACCAGAAGGAGGCTGGCAAGGTCCTGAGTAGTGTAAGTGGGGCAGAATGCACTGTGGGGGTGGGGGACTGAGTGCCTCTTAAACTTTTCTTGTTAGCGTAACTCTTCTCCACTTTTGTTCCTATGAGAACATAAGTGAAGTTAGGGTCAAGTCTCGGGAGTTGTGAGGAACGTAACTAAGGGCTAAGAGACCCAGCCAGTTATGAGCAGCCATCTAAGAATTGGCTGTATCTTCTCTTTTTTTTCTTTTTCCCACCCAAGAAAGCAAACCAGAGGCAAAGGATTGAAGCCCTCCAAGATCTGCTCACCTGGTGACCAGCATCCTGTAGGGCCTTGGCCGCCACTAGGCCTGACATGCCAGCTCCCACTACTACCACACGTTTGGGCAGCGGGGAGGTGTGGAGCCCCTTCTGCGCCGTGACAAGGATGGACTCATATTCGGGGTCCTGAAAGCACTTGGACAGGTCCTCCAAAAAGCCAAGGCAGCTAGAAGTAGCCATCAGGAGCCCCAGGATCAGGATTCCTGTGGTAGAGAAGGGAATTGAGGGCTGCCTTTCTGGGACTCATACTCTGTGTCCTGCCCTACCCAGGATGAGCTTGGCTGTGTGAATGAGGGGGTGGGGTGGTGAGGTCAGGCAGTATATGTCAAATGTGTGGTTGTAAACATGTCTATTTCTGGTTGTGTCTATGTGGTGGCAATTGTGTTGTGTGGGGTACGGATGTATGGGTGAGCCGTGGTGGTGTTAGCTGTATGATGGTAGATGTGAATGCTGTGTTCATGTACGTGCACGTGATTGGAAACTCATGAGTGTGTACAGGGTCATCTCTGACTGTGAATATGCCTGCTTCTGCTGGTGAGTGTGTGTGTGAACCTGTCTGTGATGTAAGTTGCAGTAATTGTGAATTTGTAATTGTTGCCCTACAAGACTGTGGATCATCTGTGATTTCATGGAAGAAGGTGTGTCTGTGGCGTGGTGTGGGCACCTGAGCAGATGTGTGGATGAATCTGTATGGGACAGTGAGGTGGGTGTGTGTGGCCTGGGTCTGAAGAGTGCGCGTGACATGTGTGCATTTGCTGGAGTTTGAGAGGGAATGTGGTTGCTGGTGTTCTTGTGTGTGATTCTGTGAGTGTGTTTGAGTGTGAGGCTGGGTGGCAGAGCCAGAAGGTGTCTCTTCTTTGAGAAAGTGTGCATTTGTGAGAGGATGGGTGTGTGGAAGCAGGAGCATGTGAAGCAAGCTTCTCTTTAGGGGGAATTGTGGCCAGTTTCTCAGTGGCATCACCAGTGCCCCATGGGATCTTGGCAGGCCCACTGCTCTTCTCCAGCCTCATGGTATTTTTTCAAATCCCTCCAGCTTTCCTACTGTGCAGCCAAGACAGGAAACCATAGTTAATATGTAACGTGCAACAAGTCCAGAGTGACGTGGTTTTCGTCTCCACAATTAACTGCTCTGGTGCTCAGAGAATTCACCTGGGAGTCTGCAACAAGAGCCTGTGTGGTTTCCTGGGTGTCACTTGCTCTGAAGGGGAACAGCCAGGAGTTGTGATGCACTGTACCCCTTTGCACTAGCCCTAGGATTTTTGGGTGGGTGAGAACCCCCTTAGTCCAGCCTTTGTCCATGCTGGACACAGGAGGCACACAGAAGGAAAGAGATCTTCAGGGGCCTCCCTTGAAGAGGGGCAGGAGACCCAGCGGGCTCCCAGTGCAGACCCTTCTAAATCCCAGGAGAGCCTTCTGCTGGGGTGACTCCTTGGAAAAGAAGAGAGGGTGACCACACACTGTGGCAGAGATTCCCCAACCCTCACCCACTCTCCCCACCTTCCAGGCTTACCTCAACCTCCCAAATCTATTCTAACCTGACAAACTCTCCCATCTCCCCGAGCTACCACCATTTGTGTCTCAGGCCCCATTCTCCTTCTCCCTGAATGGGCCCAACCCCCAGACTCATTATCCAGACCTGTACCCATTCTCTTGACTCACTTTCAACACCTGGACCCATGTGCAACCCCTGATCTAGCCCTGTCCTGTCTCAGTCCATATGGCTCCATGCCCAGACTCCTTCTCTGGCCCATCTTCACCCGCTTCCTCCATCTAGTTCCTTGCCTTGTTTCAGCATCCAACATTCAACCCTCAGGTGCCTCACTCTCAGACTTCGAGGGGGCACACACTTACCCCTCATCTTGGTCATGGCCGTGCAGCTCCTACTGAGTCTGGGGCAGCTCTCCCTCTCCTTATGAAGAGCCAGCTCTACTCCAGGAGTGGCTGGCCACGTCCCATCAGCCTGCCCCCAGGGTTGGGCCAAGCAGAGAAGCCCTGCCCTCATGGTGAAAAGACCAGGATGACTCAGCCGCATACCGGGCCTCATCTTCCTCCTGGACTGTCTTCCTTCTGAGGGAAAACCCCTTCTCCCAGATCAGTCCCCAGCCCCTGGGTACCAGTGGGGAGGTGGCATTGTGGGAGCCTTGGGCCATCCCAAACCTGCTGGAACAATCTTCCAGGAAATGAGTGAGGATTGAGGCTAATGTGTCTGGGTTTCTTTGGAAAGCCAGTGTCCAGGATCCTCGCCCAGGTCAGAGCACCCAACTGCTCCTACCAGAGAATGTCTGGTCCTACTACTGTCCCACTGTGAGCCTTCTGTTCCACTGTACATCTGTCCAAGGTCGGGATTCTGGCCAGGAGCTCCCATGGAGGACCGTGCCCTTCCTGCCCTTCTCAGGGTCTCCCCCAGCAGGCTGGGCAGACATCTCTGGCTGAGGAGTGTTTCATTTTTCCCCCTCTTCCTCTAGATCTTCTGGGGTTTCCATAGACACAAGCAGGCTTCTCTGGCACTGGAATTCCTTCTCCTGGGGAATCAGGCCAGCTGGCTGTGGCACCAAGACTAGCTGTTTGCTCTTTCTATATACGGTGCGAGTGGAGACAGTCTGGCTGGTGAGAGAAGTGGACAGGAAACACGCACCAATCTAGCAGCATGGGGCTGGGGAGGAGGGCAGGTAGGAGCACCCAGTATCAGGGATACAGGATTCAGATCCTGGGAACCACAGGTGGCATAGGGGAAAGGACAGCAGCAATGGAGTCCAACAGAACTGGTTTCAAATCCTGTTTTAGTATATCAATGCTGTGTGTCTTAGGGTATAAGGCTTATATCTGTCTGAGCCTGGGTTTCTTTATCTGTAAAATGATGCTGTAACATTTTCTTTATAGGGTACCTCAGGATTAAACAAGATAATGTTTGTGAAGAGCCTGGTGTAGCACCTTACACTCTATAGGCATTTAAACTGGCTTCCTTTTTCTTTTGTGGAGATAGGGTCTGATTTGATACCAGATCACACACAATCATAATATCTTTCTTTTTTTTTTTTTAAGATTTTATTTATTCATTTGACACACAGAGATCACAAGTAGGCAGAGAGGCAGGCAGAGAGAAAGGAAGGGAAGCAGGCTCCCTGCTGAGCAGAGAGCCCGATGTGGGGCTCAATCCTAGGACCCTGAGATCATGACCTGAGCTGAAGGCAGAGGCCTTAACCCACTGAGCCACCCAGGTGCCCTCATAATATCTTTCATGTGGAGGTTATTCCTTTACCACAAGGTGGCTGGAAGAACCAAAGAAAATAACACATGGAGGTTACAGTATGAACAGCTGGGTTTTAGGCACAGGTCAAGGACTCTCTCTGCTTCTGTTTATTTTTTTATTTTTATTTTTTTTAAAGAAGTAAAATTGCGTATTTATTTACAGATAATAGGAACTAAGTATATAAAATTCTGTAGACTCAACCATTTTTTATTTTTATTTTGTTCATTTTTTTAAAAGAAAATTTATTTTTATTCCATTCCCATTTTAATTTTTATAATAACTTTATTGAGATATAATTCACATACCTTACATTTCTTCCATTGAAAGTGAGTAATTCAGTCATTTTTAGTGTCTTTACAGAGTTGTGCTACTATCACCACGATCAATCTTTTTTCAAGATTTTATTTATTTATTAGAGAGAGAGAGAGCACAAGTAGGCAGAATAGCAGGGAGAGGGAGAAGCAGGCTCCCCACCATTGATCAATTTTAAAACATTTTCAAGATTCCAGAAAGAACTATGGTACCTGTTAACCATCACTGCCCATTCTCCTTGTCCTCCCAGCCCTAGGCAACTACTATTCTGCTTTCTGTCTTGATGGATTTGCCTGTTCTGGACATTTTCTATGAATGGTATCATACAATATGAAGTAATCTGTGACTGGCTCCTTTTGCTTGTATAATGTATTCAAGATTTACCCATGTTGTAACATGCATCAGTACTTCATTCCTTTTTATGACCAAATAATGTTCAATTTGTGACTGAATAATATTTCATTTACACCATAAAGTTGATCCATGTTTCAGTTGATGGCCATTTGGGTTTTTCCCACTTCTTGGCTGCTATAAACAATACTGCTCTAAAATTCTTTTATAAGATTTTATGTGGACATAGAGTTTCATTTCTCTTAAGTATATATATTTGGAATGGAATTGCTGGGTTACATGTTAACTCTATGTTTAACCTTTTGACGGATTGCCGGACTGGTTTACAAAGAGGCTGCACCATTTTATTTTCCCACTAGTAGCAAGTGAGAGCTCCAGTTTCTCTCCATCTTTGACAACACCTATTACTATCTGCTTTTGATTATAGCCATCCTAGTGGGTATGGAGTCATATCTCATTGTATTTTTGATTTGTATTCCCTTCATGATTAATGATGTTAAACATCTTTTCATGTGTATAATGAACATTTGTGTATTTTCTTTGGAGAAATGTGCATTCAGATCTTTTGCCTATTTTTACATCTGATTATTTGTCTCTCTATTATGGGGCAGTTCTTTATATACTCCAGATACAAGTCTCTTACCAGATAGATGCACATGTATTTGTAAATGTTTTCTCCCATTCTATAGGTTTTCATTTTCTTTCTTTTTTTTTTTTTTTTTGGAAAAGGGTTTTATTTATTTATTTATTTATTAAAGATTTTATTTATTTGACAGAGAGAGATCACAAGTGGACAGAGAGGCAAGCAGAGAGAGAGAGAGGAGGAAGCAGGCTCCCCTCAGAGCAGAGAGCCCGATGTGGGACTCGATCCCAGGACCCTGAGATCATGACTTGAGCTGAAGGCAGAGGCTTAACCCACTGAGCCACCCAGGTGCCCCCGGAAAAGGGTTTTATTTATTTATTTGAGAGAGAGAGCAAGAGTGTGGACACAAGTGGGGGAAAAGGGACAAGCAGACTCCCCACTGAGCGTACAGCCCAACATGGGGCTCGATCCTAGGGCCCTGAGATCATGACTGGAGCTGAAGTTGGATGCTTAACCAACTGACACACCCAGGTGCCCCAGGGTTTCACTTTCTTGATGATGTTTTCTTGAAGCATGGAATTTTAAAATTTTGATGAGACTCACGTTATCTATTTTTCCTTTTATTGCTTGTGCTTTGAATATCATATATAAAATCCTATTGCCAAATCCAGGGTTATGAAGATTTACCCTTATATTTTCTCCTAATGGCTTTTTATTTTTCAATTTTTAAATTAAAAAAAGATTTCATTTATTTATTTGAGAGACTGAGTGAGAGAGTACAGGAGCAGGGTCAGAGGTATAGGGAGAAGCAGAGTCCCCCAGCGCCAGGCTTAATCCTAGGACTCTGGGATCATGACCCAAGCTGAAAGCAGATGCTTAACCAACTGAGCCACCCAGGCACCCCTCTTAATGTTTTTTTTTTTTTTTAAACTCTTATATTTTGGTCATCGGTCCATTTGGAGTTGTTTTTGTATATGGGGTGAGGTAGGGGTCCAAGTTCATTCTTTTGCATGAGACTATCAGTTGTCCCATTTGTTGGAAAGACTTGTCTTTCCCCTATTGAATGATTTTGGCATTCTTGTCGAAAAGCAGTTGAGCATGGACATGTGGTTTTATTTCTGGACTCTCCTACTGTCTTGATGAACATTCTATAGTAAGTTTTTAAATTGGGAAGTGAGTCTTCCTACTTATTTTTCTTTTTGAAAATTGTTTTGGTTATTCCAAGTCCCTTGAATTTCCATATGGATGTTAGAAGCAGCTTGTCAAATTCTATGAAGAAGTCAGCTGGGATTCTGATAGGGATTGCATTGAATTTATAGATCAATTTGAGAAGTATTGCCATTTTAACAATATTATTTTCGATCCATAAACCAGGGTGTTTTTCCATTTATTTAGATAGTATTTACTTATTCCAACAATGTTTTATAGTTTTCAGAGTATGATTTTTGTACTTTTGTTTTTAAAGAACTTTTTCTTATGAGGTGCAGTTCATACAACATAAAAGTAACTATTCTAAAGTGTACAATTCAGGGGCACATTAACTATGTATTCATAACACATTCATAGTATTGTACAACTGACATTTCTATCAAAAGTTCCAGGCATTTTCATCATCCCAAAGGATGACCTTGTACCCATTAAGCAGCCACTCCCCATTCCTCCATCCCTGCATTTCCTGACCACCAGCAGTTTTCTTTCTTTGTGGATTTATCTATTTTGGATATTTCATATAAATGGAATCATACTATATGTGACTTTTTGTGTTTGTCTTCTTTTAGTTAACGTAATGTTTTGGAGGTTCATCCACATATAGCATGTATCTGTATGTACTTCCTTACTTTTAATAGCTGCACAATATTCTATTGTATATGTATACCATATTGTGTTGATCCATTCATCGTTTAAAGGACATTTAGGATGTTTCCACCATTTCACTATTGTGGATAGTGCTGCTATGTACATTTGTTTAACAATTATTTGAGCACTTATTTTCAGTTATTTTGGCTATTCTAGCAGTTCCCTAGGGCTGCCATAACAGATTAGCGCCTGAGAAACTTACTCTCTCACATTTATAGAAGCTACAAGTTCTCAATCACAGCTGTTGCCTGGGTCATGCTCTTTGGGCACTTCCCTTAGTGCTCTAGGGAAAGATTCTTTCTTGCCTCCCCCAGCTTTCGGTGACTCTAGGTGTTCTTATGTTTGGGGCTGCCTACCACCAGTCTCTGCCTTCACATGGTCTTCCTCTTTCATGTCTAAGTGTCTCAAATCTCTCTTTGCCTTCTCTTATAAGGACATCACTGGGTTTAGGTCCCATTCTAAACCAGGATGATTTCCTCTCAAAAATCTTTAACTTAATTAAATCTGAACAGACCATTTTCCCAAATAAGGTCACATTTACAGGTTCCAAAGGTTAAGACTTGAACATTGCTTTTGGGGGGCCACTCTTTAGCTCACTGCAGTCTACCTTTTGCCCCCCACAAATTCATGTCTGCCTCACATGCCTCAAAGTTTTGATACCTGACAGTATCATCTTAATCCAAGATCTCGTCTAAATATTGTCAGCTCAAAGTCCCAAATGTGGTTTTCTGAATCATCTAGATCTGGTATGGGGAAGACTCTGGGTATGATCCATTGTAGGACAAAATTCCTTTCCACGGTGGACATGGGAACCTGAAAAACCGGTAACATGCTTTCAAATACAATGGTGGAAAGACAAAGAGTAAACATCCTGTTTAAAGAAGTAGAATGTGGAAGAAATAAAGGTGTCACAGGTGTCAAGCAAGTTTGAGATCCAGTACAGCAAATTCCATTAGGTTTCAAGGCTGGAAAAGAAGGCTTTATGGCTCGATGCTCTGCTCTCCTGCCTCACCGCTCCACCCTCTGGACCTGTAGCTCTGCCTTCTGCTTCTGCTTTCCTCTCTACCTCTGCCCTTGGAGGTGTTGTTCTTTCTTTTCCTGAAGAGGAGCAAATGTTTGAAGACAGCAAAGAGTTCAGCAGAGAGAGGAGAGAACAAGTTCCACAACTGAGCCAGGGGCACACCGTCTTTAAAAAGTAGACTCTGCAAAGGAGATTGAGAAGGGGAACTGGGGAGGTAGGAGGAATACAGGACGTGAGCGGTCCATGTCCAGGAATCCACATGAAGAAAGTGTTTCAAGGAAGGAGTGATCAGTTGTATAAGTGCTGTCAATGGGAATGATGACTGAGAATTGGTTTAAAAATAGGAGAAGAGAGGGGCGCCTGGGTGGCTCAGTGGTTAAAGCCTCTGCCTTCGGCTCAGGTCATGATCCCAGGACTGGGATCGAGCCTCACATCGGGCTCTATGCTCAGCAGGGAGCCTGCCTCCTCCTCCTCTCTCTCTCTCTCTCTGCCTGTCTCTCTGCCTACTTGTGATCTGTCAAATAAATTAAAAAAATCTTAAAAAAAAAATAGGAGAAGAGAGTTGGGGAGATTGGAGGGGGAGATGAACCATGAGAGAGTGTAGACTCTGAGAAACAAACTGAGGGTTTTGGAGGGGAGGAGGATGGGGGAATGGGTAAGCCTGGTAGTGGATATTAAGGAGGGCATGTATTGCATGGAGCACTGGGTGTGGTGCATAAACAATGAATCTTGGAACACTGAAAAAATAAAATAAAAATAAAAACAGGGGGCTGATTACAGTGGATTCAAAAGAGAAAGACAGGAGGAATTTGGGATAGTGAGTAGATCAGCTTTTTTGAGGAAATTTGCTGTAAAGGACAGCAGAAAAATAGGTAGGTAGTTGCAGGATGAAGTGGAGTCAGAAGAGGTTTTTTTTGTTTGCTTTTGTTTTTGTTTTGTTTTGAATAAACCCAATTACAAAGATAGTATAAAGAGTTCTCATATACCCCATACCATGTTTCCCCTGTTATCAGCATCTTATGTTATTATGGTACGTTTGTTGCAATTAATGAACGAACATCAATGTATCACTATTAACTGGTCTATATTTAGATTTCCTTATTTTTACTGTCCTCCCCAAAATGTCCTTTCTCTTTTCCAAGATCACCCAGGATGCCACCACTTCTGGTTGTCCTGTCTCTTCAGGCTCCTCCAAATCCTAACTTACAGAACAGAGGTGGGTATAGGGCAGCATGCTGTAATTAAATATTTCAGCACCAAAATGCATAAATGTTCAAACCAGGTTAGGTCAGATCAATCTGTTCCAGGTTTTGCCTCTAAATAAGTTATGAAAGAAATTGGTTTTCAGAGTTTTGTTGTTGATTTTAGAATTGAGGAGGAGGGACTTTAGACTTCGCTATTTGTGATTTTTGTACTTATATTCATTTGGGGGTTAGTCAATGAGTTTCTCTTCTTGTGTTGCCCTTACTTAGTTTTGGTGTCAAGGGTAAATTCGATTCATAAAATGCATTGGGCAACTCTCTCTCTCTCCACTCTTTGAAACGGAGTGATAGGGATTTGATTAAACTTCCCCACTTGATGACTATCTTGGGGGAGCTGCACTAAGGGCATAGAATATAATCTGAAGATGGGTTAAATTGGTGATGAGATTAAGAAGCCTTTAGTTTTGAGTGAAGCCCAAGACAAGATAAAGTTCTGCAGCAAGTCCAGACTGCCATGCAAGCTGCTCTGCGATTTGAACCATATGGTCCAGCAGATCTCGTGGAGCTCAAAGTCAGCAGCAGATAGGGATGTTGTTTGGGGCCTCTGACAAGCCACTAAAGGTGAATCACAACACAGACTCTGAGGATTTTGGAGTAAAGCTTTGATACCCTCTGAGGATAACTACTCTCTTTTTGAAAAACAGCTTTTGGCTTGCTATTGGGCTCTCATAGAGACTGAAGGCTTGACCATGAACCACCAAATGAGCTTGTCATCTAAACTCCCACTGTGAACTTGGTCTTGTTGTCTGACTTACCAATTCCAACTTTGTCATGCACAGCAATACCACACCATCAAATAGAAGTGAAATGTGTGCAACTGGACTCCAGCAATCCCTGAAGTACAAGTAATTTGCATGAGAAAGTGGCCCAAATGCCTGTGGTCTCATGGGGGTCCCCTGTGATTAACTGATGAGGAAGAGAAAACTCAGGCCTAGTTTACAGATGGGTCTGCATGATAAACAGGCACCATCTGGAAGTGGACAGCTGTACTACTTTCTGGGTCCTTTCTGGGACACCCCTGAAGGCCCACGGTGGAAAGAAATCCTTCTAGGCGGTAGAACATCAAGCCGGGTACTTGGTTGTTCATTTCATCTGGAAGGAAAAATGGCAAGAGGTAAGAATCTATATTAATTAGTGGACTGTAGCCAGTGGGTTGGCTAGATGGCTGGGGACTTGGACTTGGAAGAAAATTGGAGAGACCAGGTCTGAGGGTAGTCCTCTTCCAGCTAACAAAGAATGTGATGATGTTTGCATTCCGTATGAATGCTCACCAAAGGGTGTCCCCAGCAGAAGATTCTATTTATTTATTTATTTATTTATTTATTTATAAAGATTTTATTTATTTATTTTACAGAGAGAGACACAGAGAGAACACAAGTAGGGGGAGAGGCAGAGGGAGAAGCCGGTTCCCTGCTGAGCAGAGAGCCCTATGATGCAGAGATCCCAGGACCCTGGGATCACGACCTGAGCCAAAGGCAGACACTTAACTGACTGAGCCACCCAGGCGCCCCAGAACTGGATTTTAATAATCAAGTGGATAGAACAATCTGTTCTATCTATAAGTCAGCCTCTTTCCCCGGCCACCACAATCACTGCTCAATGGGTTCATGAACAAAGTGGCCATGGTAGCAAGGAGGAAGGATAGGCATGGGCTTAGTGACTTGGACTTTGACTCACCAAGGCTGACCTGGGTGCATGTCTTCCTTCCTTTCTTTCTAGGGAGTTGGTTGTTAAACGTTTAACATTATACCACTTGTTAGTATCTACACTGTCAGTTAGTGGCTCTCAGACATTGTTCATATTACAAATCTCCATGACTCAGTTTCCTCATCTGCAAAATGATGAAGATTACACCATGTATTTCATAAGAATGTTTTGAATATTAAATGAGTTACTGTTAAGTAAAGGATTTAGAAGAGTGCCAGTCACTCAGGAAGCAATACCTCATAAGGGCTGGCTGTGACTACTATCATTACCATGATCAGTATCACTGTCTTTGCTGTTACTATTATTCTATCCCTGTAGCTTGTCTGGGTGGCTGCCATTGACTCACACAAGATTCACAGCCTTGGGGGGATACAGACACCCAGGAGTCAAGATGCTGAGGGGATGCATGGTTGGGTCCCTGCGAGTGACTCATTATTGCTGGTCAGATGGACAGCTCGTTCTTCCAATTTCCCAGAGAGCAGAGCAGGGGAGGAAGCTTGGAGATGATGGAATGGACCCATGGTCAAGAGGCAGGAGGTCTGGGTTCTAGTCTCCTCCACTAAGTCATATAGGCCCATGACTTTCCTTCTCCGGGCTTAATTTTCCTAGCTGTGGAAGAGGAGTGGGGAGCTGGGCATGCTGACCTTGAAGGTCCCTTCTGACCTCAGCAGTGAAGTGACCAAAACCACTATCAATACCTACTTGAGGACCTGGTCTGTGACAAGTGCCCAGCAAGTGTCTGTCACCATTGTTCTCATCATCTGTAAAATGAGGACCATAACACCTTCCTCACAAGAGTGCTTAGAGGACCTGGTGATAAATAACACATGTGAGGGCGCCTGGGTGGCTCACTGGGTTGAGGCCTCTGCTTTCAGCACAGGTCATCTCAGAGTCCTGGGATCGAGCCCCACATCGGGCTATCTGCTCGGCGGGGAGCCTGCTTCCCCTCCTCTGTCTCTGCCTGCCTCTCTGGCTACTTATGATCTCTGTCTGTCAAATAAATAAATAAAATCTTTAAAAAAAAAAAAACACATATGAAAGTGCTCTGTAAACTGTAAAGTGCTATGAGCCTGTCCCAAAGCACCAATAAGATAATCTTGATCATTAGAATCATCACCACCTCCTACTATCTGTTTAGCTTCTCTCCTAGACACAAACCCAGAAAACTTTCTGGGGCACCTGTCTTAGCAAATGAGGGCCAATTCCCACAGGGTCCCTCCCAGAGGCGTTCTCCTCCTGGGGCCAATTAGACAGCCCAGGTGGTTAGCACTGTGGGCCCCAGCCCTCCCCTTCTCAAGAGCCCACCCTCTGCAATTTGAGGCCTGCGGGCCCCTGGGTCCAGAATCAAGCAGCTGGAGTACAATCTTCTCTCTCATGCCAACCCCTGGCTGACCTCACCCCCACTAGCGACTGCAACCAGTTCTGGGGACAGCAGGCAGGATTTCAGTTAGAGGTCCTGTATAGCCATCAGTCCAGATTGGAGCATTGAAGCATGTGATATTGTGGACACAGCCTCAGCCCAGGAGGCAGGCACCAGGATTCCGGTGCTGGCTGTTCCATTGTTTAGCTATGTGGTTTTGGCCAAATCCCTTGGCTCTTTCTGGCCGTGTTTCATTTTCTGGGAAACAGAGGGTAGACTATGCTTGGCAGTCTTTAAGTAATTCCATCATGGAAAACTCAGGGTGTCCCGAGTTTCATCCTGTTTATGACCCTAGATTGCTTCTGACCTGGGGCAAGTCAGTGTACCTGCCTGGGCCTCAGTTTTTCTCCTCCATTTAGTGAGAAGGTGGGCACCGGCATGGATACCTCTTCACATCTGAGGTGAGGGTACAAGACAAGTACTTCAGGGCCTTGGGTCCGAGCAAGGGGTGCTTATCATTTGCATCATGGTTCTGAGAAAGAGAATTGAATGAGGCATGTGTTTATCATCCTGAGTTCTTCACCCAAACTCAGTCCTCCCCTGAATCTGTGAGCTCATCAGGAGGGGCTGGGGGAAGTAGGAGGATGTGGTTGGGGTACAGGGGAAGACTACCCCAGGGCAGTCCCCTGAGAGTGTAGCTGAGGCTGAGGAAGAGCTGGGGGTTGGAGAGAGGTTTGGGATCACAGTTCCCCTCACCCCACCCCTCCCAAGGAACCACAAAGCAAATTCCATGAAAGCTCCTTTCAGGGGCACGCAATAGAGCAAGCTCCAGAGATGCCACGCAGGAGCGAATGTGTCCCCTCCCTGCCAGGTGTGACTTGAGGCAGGGGGAGTGTGAAGGGAGATCAGGAAGTAGATACAGGGATGAGATTAACCTTTACTGAGTGCTTCTTCTATGCTAAACCCTGGGCTCCAACACACACAAGCACGCACGCACGCACGCATGCACGCACCCGTACCATCTCTCACCATCTGTTGATTTGCATCATAACAGAGTGGGAGAGGGAAGTGTTCCCTATTTTAGAGACATGTGAACTCAGCTTGTCTCATCTGAGGCAGCCCTGGACACTGCCCCAGTGTTCCTCTGCTTCTCAGCCATGTGACCTTTGGCAAGTTCCCTACTGTTTCTTCACCTGTACATCCCTGTCCCCTGAGGCTGAAGTGGTGCCCATGCAAACTAAGCTTGGAGGGATTTTGTCCTTTGCTTCCACTGGGGCCTGGGAGGCGCTTCTACTTGCTGAACAGCCAGATGGCAGAGCCAGCCTGCTACATGGTCTGCATCAGAAGGCCTCGACCATGGGTCTGAGGAGGCTGACAAAGGTCCAGACAGAAGGGAGGGAAGGGCCAGGGGCTATGCCAGACTGTCTGGGAGCCTCTGTTGGGGGCTGGGGTGGGGGAAGGACTGGAGCTGGTGGGCTGTGCCTCTCCTGGATGAGGCTGCTCCTCCAGGGCTCTCCTGACTCCTACCAATGCCTCCAGCATTAGATTATCCTGAGATATCTAGATTCTTAGGACTCAGGACTAGAAGCAGTGATGTGCTGGTAAATGTGTAATTATCATTCCTGGAAGGGAGAGAGGGGTTCTGATTTGTATCGTTTGCGGATTTCTATGGCATTAATAACCCATCATGGCCAATTTCAAGCTAAAAACATGATGTCACTGCACCCAGAGGTGGGAGGAGATGCACAGAATTACCTCATTATGGAGTATTTCCATCATACAGATCCAGTACATGCAAACAACTTCTAGAAAACAGAGAACGCTAAAATGTAGAATAATTAAGGTATGAAGAGTTTTGAGCACTTTTTGGTCTTTATTTTTCATTTTGTAAGCTGATTTTTTGCTCCAAATTATTGAGCTATAATTGACATATGACATTGCATAAGTCTCAGGTATACAAATGTGATGGTTTGATGCAGGTATATATTGTAAAATGTTCACCGCTATAAAGTTAGTTAACACATCCTCACCTCATGTAATTACCATTTTGTTGTTGTCATGAGAACGTTATAGCTGTACTCTCATAGCAACTTCCAAGCGTACAGTACAGTAGTGCTAACTGTAGTCACACACTGTGCATTCGGTCCCTGGAAGTTGATCATAAGTGAAAGTTTGTACCTCTTAACCAGCCTCTCCATCTCCCCTACCCCGCCGGGTCTGACAACCATTCTTGTTTCTGAGCTTGATGTTTTTACTGTTCCACAAATAAGTGAGATCATACAGTATTTGTCTTTGCCTGATTTATTACACTTAGCATAATAACCTCAAGGTCTATTGCCATTTGTGTTGGTGTCATTTACTTATCCTTGTTTACATAGATTGACTTTAATAATGGCTTTGTTTAGTAACCATCTGATGACATTTCTGAACATTCAAATGGGCTCTGTGACCTGTGGCTGGTGGGGGAGGTGATCAGAACCCAACCTCCTCATTCTGAATAGACCGGGAACCGAGGCCCAGACAGAAGGCAGGTGCGAGAACTCATAGTCATGGAAGCATGGCCAGGACTCGTGCCTGGGCTTTCAACACATTATCATATTTAATTCTCCCAGCCACTGTAGAAGGTTGGGGATATTAAGAAATTATTATCATTTTACAGAGAAGGTTGGGGATATTAAGAAATTATTATCATTTTACAGAGGAGAAAGCTGAGGCAGGCTAACAGCAAGTTTAAGAGAACAGGCACAAGAACTTGATAGATCCTGCTTTGAGTTCTGGTTCTGTACTCATAAGATGTGAGCCCTTGGGCAAGTTCCTTACTCCTCCGGACCTCAACTTGCTTATATGCAAATAAGACTGCTCCATTTCCTTTCCAGATACTATTTGCCAGGACTGGCTCAAGACCTGGCATAGGGTAGGTGCTTCATGATCAACTCTTTAATTATCATTGGAGAGGCTGAGTAACTTGTCCAAGGTATTTGACTGGTGGGGAATTGGGGGAGGATTGTGATTTGTCCCAGGTGGTTCAGTAGGCAATAGAGATGTGACTCAAACATGGTCTAATTGACAAGTTGGGGGAACAGGGTTTGGGAAGTAAGAGGAAAATGAGAATGAGGCCTTCCTAAAGTTCTTAACATTTCTTCAAGTTGACCAGGTCCAACCCCTTCTCCTCTGGCTGAGCATATCCTCCAAAAGGCTGGAAAAGGAAAGTCAGGTTACCACGCTCCCCCGCCCCCCACCCCAACCTGGGTGTTGTTTGCTTTTGCTTTGTCCCCAAAGGCCTCTTCCTTGTAACGTTCTTGTTAACTATGTTCAGAGAATACCATTTGCCATCCTCACCAGGGACAGGGATGGTGGCGGCAAGAGACAGAGGGATGGCCCTTCTTCAGGTCTCCTAGGAGAGCCTGGTAAGGAGCAGGTCCATAAAGCCTCAGCAGCTTGGTCCACTGAGGAGAGCCTGAGATAGCCAAAACTCCATTTCCCTGTGCCCCAGGACCAGACAGGCAAGGTCTTCAGGAGCCAGAGCTGCCGGGCCAGGTGCAGACAGCAGTACAATGGAGAGAAGGCAGGGGGTTCAGCCTCCAACCTCTCAGAAGTCTCATGCTTTTCTGGAGACTAGGTTGTCTGGAATCCTGATACACTGGACTCAACTGCCCAGGTGTGCTCCTGTTAAGTCTTTTCCTCAAGTTCAAGTGACAGCCTCTCTATGACTTGTTTCTGTGGCTATCTGAGGGGTGGGATGGTCACTGGGCTTGGGGCTGTGGTCAGGTTCCAGGCATGTATAGGGCCTAGGAATCAGAAGTAATCCAGTCCCCTAGTCCCTGGGTCTTCTCTGGACCTCCCCACCAACACCCCCCGGCCCTGTTTCCTTATTTCCTAGTGTTCTTACCTCACCACTTCACACTTCAATCCCTGCCATTCCTTTCTTCTTCCTAGACCCCCTTCTTTCACTCATTTATTTAATAAATATTTATTCATAGTTCCCGTGTTAAGCCACTTTCTAAGGGCTAGAAACAGAGAAATGAATCATATAATTTCCTAAGCTTAAGGATCTCCCAGTCTAGCTGAGAGCTATATCCATGAAAGGACAATGATGATAGTTATCTTGGGAGAAGCCTGCAACAATGACAGGGGTCGCCATGATGACTAGGACCCGCCTCCGTGCTCTCACAAGTCTGGCTTGGGTATTGTCTATTAAGACAGAGACTACTGGGCTGACAGAATCTCAGAAGTTTGTTGTTGTTGTTGTTGTTTTTTTGAAACTAAATGATGTCCCCCATCCCATGGAAATCAACTATGACTCTGGGAGAGGCTTTTATGAAGATTTGCTAAATTCCAGAATGGCAATACTTTCCCAAGTCCTTTTCCATGGATTCTTTTTTTTTTTTTTAAGATTTTATTTGTTTATTTGACAGAGAGAGATCACAAGTAGGCAGAGAGACAGGCAGAGAGAGAGAGGAAGGGAAGCAGGCTCCCTGCTGAGCAGAGAGCCCGCCGTGGGACTCGATCCCAGGACCCTGAGATCATGACTTGAGCCGAAGGCAGAGGCTTTAACCCACTGAGCCACCCAGGCGCCCCCTCTTCCATGGATTCTGTCTGCTTCTAGTGCAAACAGAAGCAGTGTCTGTGGCTCCTCATACCCATATGATGGAGCAGATGGAGGGAGCTTTATGATGAGAGAGAGCTTGTGGCTGCCACTTTAGTCCTTTGCCTTTGGAGGATTCCGATCCAGTCTTGTCCGGTGGCTGTCTGAACCTCAGAGGCCATGATTCCATTGAGCAGCTCCCGACAAATCTCAAGATCAAACTGATGCATTGATGGGGAAGTTTGCTTTCTTCACCCTTCCCACGTACAACCTGTTTGCTGGAAGCAAGTGAAGTTAATAATTAAGAGTTGGCCCTGAAACCACATTGCCTCCACTCAAACCCCAGTTCCACCACACAGACCCCATTATTTGGACTGAATCACTTCTCTCTGTGTGCCTTTATTTTTCCCTCTGTAAAATGGAGGTCATCGTACTTACCTCAAGGGGCTGTTGTGAAGATGAGGTAGTGTAACAATGCGTGGCACACAGAAATTAGTTAAATATTATCTATTAGTTAATTAGTTAAATATTATCTATTATTATTATTGTTGTTGTTGTTGAAAAGGAGGTTATAAATTCACCCATATATCCATACTTTATTACAGGTATTCCAACTCAATTGGTGGGAATTAAGTTAACGGGAGAAAGATTTCCCAAGATATTAGATCTCCAGCTGCATATCAGAACCCTCTAGGATTGCTGGGATTACAACTTGCCGGTAAGCACAGGCGTCCTGGGAGAAATAGAGGCAGCATCTAGTGGAGGTTTAGGAGTGGGAGATGGTGGTGTAGGTCAGCAGCGGAGGCTTCCTGGTGGGATGACACCTAAGCTGAAACCTGATGTAGGAATAAGGGCTGGACCACAGCGGAGTGCATGTGGGTGGAGGGACGCAGCAGGTGGTACTCCTCCATGCTGAAGACCTTGGCAAAGGTGTGAAGGTGTGACAGAGGTAGACACATACAGGAAATTGGGCACACCTGTATGGAGACTAGACTTGTAGGGAAGGAGATGCGCAGGGAGAGGGTTGGGTCCTGAGGCTGAAGAAGTCAGGGGTGGGGGACAGATCTTTTAGGAAGGGCTCTGTGAATCTGTCTAAAGTAAGGGGTCATGGGGAACACTTAAAGGATTTTTAGTAAGGGGAGAAACAGTGCTTCCTATTGTATTTATTTTGAAATTGATTTTTAGCCAATTTCACGATAATCAGAGAATATACTCTAAATGACTTCCATCCTTTGGATTTTGGGACCTTACATTTCTTTCCTTTTTCTGTTTTAAAAGATTTTATTTATTTATTTGACAGAGAGAGCGAGCGCGCACACGAGTGAGCACAAGCAGGGGGAAGGGCAGGCAGAAGCAGAGGGAGAAGCAGGCTCTTGCCGAGCAAGGAGCCCAGTGTGGGGTTCAATCCCAGGACCCTGGGATCATGACCTGAGCCAAAGGCAGACACTTAACTGACTGAGCCACCCAGGCGCCCCCAGATGTTACATTTCTGATGCAACATATGGTCAATTTTGATAAATGTTTCATGAAGCGACATGTTTTTTTGATTAGTCTCTGCATGGTATATTTTCTTCTGTTCTTTCTTCCTAGTGCACTGGTGTCCTTAAAATGTGTTTCTCTCCTCCATCCCACCTTTATTGAGCTATAATTGACATAACATTGTGTAAGTTTAAGGTGTGCATTGATTCGATACATTGAAATATTGGAAAATGATTAAGGTGCTTTTCCTGTAAGCAATATGTAGGGTTTTTTTAAACTCAGTTTGAAAATATGACTTTTATTAAAATATTTAGTCCTTTTGCATTTGAAGTAATTGCTTAAGTACTTAAGTTCATATTTACCATCTTTCTATTTATTTTCTATTTGGTCTACCTCTTTTCTGTTTGATTATTTTCCCTCTCTCAAAAGAGCATTATTTTGGATTAGTAAACATTTTTTTGTCCATTTTCTACTACTTTAGATTGTTAGTAATGCATTATTTATTCTTTTTTTTTTTTTAAAGATTTTATTTATTTATTTGGCAGACAGAGATCACAAG